>NC_035438.2:98558436-98861845 GCF_002127325.2 Helianthus annuus | reverse complement strand
CTGACCATCACTCATTACATACAACATCATACATCAATCTTACACAACAAATGAACATGCATGATTATCCATATCATCATCTTCACTACCACAAGTGGGTTTCATCCAAAATCATCAAATTACTTAGAATCTTGCATAGTTCATGTTCTATAATGTGATTCTAACACATCTACATGATCAATTTCATACAATTTCATGGATTGACCATAACCCACTTCATAGCAAGATCATCAAATCATAAAATACAACTTACCACATGTTTGTTAGGGCTAGATCATCAAGAAAACGAGTTCATGCATCGGATTTGAGCCTAATTTCCTTGTCAATTTGAAGCTTTCTTGAGAACTAGGGTTTCACCCCTTTTTTCTTCTCCCTGATCGTTCTCACGCACACACCCATCTAGTGTGTGTGAGATTTTGTTTTTAATTAAATTCAGATTCATATTTGGCAACCTTAGTCCCTCATGTTCTCTCTTATTTATTTAACCCCCATTATTTTCCATTCTCAATTGATAGCCAACACTATCTAACCAAGTTAGATAGCTTGGTTATTTGTGAAATATCCCACTTAACTAATAAATCCTACTTACTTATGCCAACCAAATAAAATGTCCAAATAAAATATTTAGACCCGAGTTTTGGGGCGTTACAAATCTACCCTCCTTAAAAGAGGTTTCGTCCCCGAAACCTTGCTCATTCTTACTCTTACCCTCCTTTCTTTGTACTCATTTAGAGTGCGTAATACAATACGAATATATTCACGATCTTGGCTAAAATTTTACTCATAATTGAGTATACTTGTACGCTTTGTCCCTACTTTCTTAAATTAAGCAAACTTTACCTTCACAAACACAGGAACGGTCAGAAACTTATCCAGAGCCCTTACTAGTGTCATTTTCACTTTTGTGATTTATTTCATTCTATTATTGTATCATATACCTTGTTTCATTCTGCTCACCACGAGCAAATCCTATCATCCCGTTACTAAAGTCCTTTCTACTTACATTTCACCTTCATAGAAGGGTCGACGTATCATTATACGCATATCATAGACTTTCGATATACCAATTCTTACTCATCTAACATAAGTTAAACTTTTTACTGACCTCATCTCATATCATCAATCGACGATCCGCAACCCAGACCGATCCGCATTCTTCCCGAGTACTAGCCATACCAGGCTAGATTTCATTCATCCGCGTAATGCGCTTTCGCCCGTGCACATCCTTCCACCAATTCATTTGGTTTCATCACATCAATAGTTCCTAACATTATAATCTAAAATTTTAGCGGTTAGCACATTTCATTCGGGCATTCATTATACTAGGTGATTACTCACCTATATTTCCTTTTTTTTTTTCAACGTCCTACGTACAAACTTTAACACATTTCGCAATTCATTCCTTACATGAAATTCTTTTATTCTGGTTCCTCATTTCATCAACCTTTGCAGTTTGACCTTTCCAGGTCGGACTGTCATTTCTTACTTACCATAGATGTATTGAGGTACTCTTCATACTTCTTTCCATTCATGCTTACCTGCAAAGACATTCATTACATCATTTCGGTATTCTTAACAAAACTTACCCTTCTTGTTCGTACTTAAATCATTATCCGGGTCGTAGCCCGTAATTCATTATGACTCCTAAGAGTCAATTACTAACACATTTAACACATAACTTGTTCGAACTTCTTTCTTTCGCTTTAAAATTTAGGTTTGCATGCCCACTACGATCATTCTTTTGTTTATTACTTTACACTAGGTTATCACCCGGGATTGCTTCCCGGGCTGGAGAAAGTTATTAATATACTTATTTTTTATGATTAATACATACTTAAAATGATACAAAATGTATGACATATTAATGTGTTGGCTATAATTAGAGTTATAAAGTTGTTCCGCCATCTAAACAATTATCTATCCAAAAGAGTGTATTCTCCCTCGTTCAAACTTCGCTTACCAAATGTAGTCTTTTTTTAACTTGAGCCAGGTTTTTTTTAAAGGCCAACATAATATCATTAGAAATATTGCGAGTAGCAAGCACCAATTGTATAGAATCCTCAAAAAAGAAACATATTATAGTACATGGAGGCAATCCACAAGCCATACTACAATACAAACCCAAAATAAAGCGCCAACCAAATAACTTAATAAAGATACACACAATGTACGACCAAAAAAAGATTAGATAGATCACACGTTACAAAAACGTCCAAGGGAAACAAAATCTATAATGTAAGTATCCAAAATCACCTATGTCAAAACAAACAATACAATAGAACTAATGTTTCTGCCGTTCAAAAAAAATCTGATGTTCCTAACTTTGTAGTATAATATAAAACTTGACCTCAAATTACCCCTAGATGCATTGTTACTAAATCTAATACCCGGTCACCCGGATAAAAAAACACACAATGTTTCTAACCGCTCAATTTAAGAATGGATTTGTGGTATATATTCCATTACCTAATCCTTCTTCATTATGTACTCCTAGAACATTTACTTGAAGAAAAAAAATAACAAAGAATAAGAAATATGATTGCATATCAGCAAATGGCATAAAAAATATCATCCCTCTAAGTTGCTAACGTAGCTTTTTTCTCAATACTTTTATGAATATTGTAAAATTATATGAATAATATTCTATTCTCGTTGGTGTTTTTAGGTGTAGCTCCCTTGCATAAAGCAAAAGTTGAAGGCACAAATTTTACCATACCATACTAGGTATTTTCTGTACCGCAACCAATACCCATTTTGGGCGGTATTTTCGGTACCGGTTGGTACCAAGCTCATTCTTAACATAGATTAGTAACCTCAGGGTCTTCTTAAAGTTCAGGAGCATCAATAATAGAAGGGTGGTTCCCCTGCACGCGGTTCACTATATACAAAGAACCAGGTCTCCCAACTCTAGTTCATGGAAGGACGAACTATGGTCTCCCCATCCAAGCTTCATACTCAATATCCATATGTTAATAGAGTTAATAAGTATACCTAATCTATAAATAGGATATATATACTTGATAATATATTTTTTCCATGAACAAATAAGAATAGTCAAGGAGCTGCAGAATACTTGTATAGATCCATAATCAATACCACCTGCAACTGACTTCCCTTCACGATCCCAAGCGCATGTGGTAACGGGAATCCTCCGGGCCTTGCAAGTTTGGGTTTTATAACCTGTAGACAGAACCATAATCACAATCAGCTAAATTCTTTTCTTTTTGTATTCATAGATGTGGCCATCTTGATCCATTTACTTATAAATTGGTCGATTCAGGTTATATTCAATCTCTCACGTTACATCAAAAGGTTGACTATAAAGAAAACACTTCAAATACGTTGAACAATCAACATGTCAAGAATTGCCGCAAGTGTGTACGTTTAATGCATATAACCTCCTATATCATTTTATTATATAACTATGATAATACAAAAACAACATAACATTAGCTCTCTCAGCTCTTTTAGTTTTGTATATAATCTCACAGCTTTGTTATAAGCTTGCTGATTTTTATACCACTTACTCTACAACCAGATTCAAATAAAAAGAAAGCACCCCAAAGTAAATTATGTGTGCAGAAGGAAGAATTAGCACCCAACCTCCTTTTTTATCTTTTCATCTCATTCAGCAGATCCTTTCCTGTGTTTTCTACCTTCTTGATCCAGTTCTTTCGGTCGATATTCTACATGATGAATTCATATTACACCTATAAAATCCAAACCCCCAAGAAAAGAAGCAACATTATGCCAAACAAATAAACATATAAGAAATATGCCGAACTAAAAATCATTGGTACCAGACCACCCGTAGATATAACATTATAGCCCCGACTAAACGCTCACAATTTAGATTAAAATTAACATTAAAGTTATTCAAATGATAGTGATTAATGAACATGATTGTGATAGACTTTTGCACCTTCTAAGAGCTAAATGCCATGCCTTTTTCAAAGCGACTCGTTTTGACCCAAACCAAAATAACCCTTTCTTGATCGACCCATTCTGATCCAAACAAAAAAACTTTTTTAATCAACCGGTTATGACCCGAACAAAAAAATAAAACTTTTTTAATCAACTCATTCTAACATAAAACCAATCTTACCCGAACCTACTTTGAACTGGCACTTCATGAATCATGAAAACGATGCACATCAGGACTAACATGTCGTAACATTGAACCCTAGCAGTTGTTACGATAGCAAAATGAAGCGGCTGGTTAATGATCTTTTAAGTAGCTTCATTAGCGAGACCATCTTGCAAATCTGGATCTCCAATAACTGCTCGTTGAAGCGAAACATCCTTTCCGGTCCATTAATCTATACATAAGTGAACGATAAACAGATTGAACATTGATTAAACCGAAATAATCAAAGGAATATAGGATGAAAAATGGTTTGAGCGACAAGATACATACCTGGTTGTTAAATCTGTTATTTAGATTTAGGGTTCTTGATTTCTGGAATGATTAGACGTGAATCAAATAGATAAAACCAAATAAAATTTATGAATGAGAAAAAAGAGCTTACATCAATATTCTGTTGTTCAACGGTACATGATTTTAGGGTTTCAAACGAAGCGCCGGGAAGAGAAATGTCAGAGGAAATGAAGCGGCATAAAAAGTAATTAGGGTTTTCAAATGAGAAAGGAAGATGGGCTTTAGAAAACTGGTTATATAGTCGGGTCATAGTCGGATCCCGCTTTACCCTATTAACAATAAAAATCGACCCATCCATTTTCCCGCCCAAACTTACGTGAGGTTGCACCACAAGCTGACACGTGGCCCAAATTTTTTTCATTTATTATATATAATAGATTTACCCGTATGACTCGTTTGACACAACCACGGTCAAACTGTCGACACATTGTGATGTGGACTAATTTCATCCTTTTTATATTTTAAATCCGTCCCGCGAACTCAAACGTCACCTTCATGCCTTTTATTGCTTTCATGTTTTGAATCCGTCTAGCGGTTCCAAACATACCATTCATACATTTTCTTCCTTTCGTACTTTAGATCCTTTTCGCGGATTTAAACATTTCACTTACATCATCCATTCACATCTTTCATTCATTACACGTGCTGAATCCGTCTCACAGATTCAAACATATCATTTTCTGCATTTCATTCCTTGAATCCATCTTGCGGATTCAAACATTGCATTTTACACCTTTCATTCTTTGAATCCGTCTCGCGGATTCAAATATTTCATTTATACCCTGTTGATCCGTACTTTCTTACGGATTCAACATTCTTCATTTTTATCACTCATACTTTTCATTCCTACATAGTACTCTCAATTTCCCGAGAGCCTTACTACCCACTTCACCCGCACGCCCACCTGCTACCCAATTCTAACGGACACACCTGCGATAATTACCACGGTCTCACGAATGTCATATGCTTCTTGCGTACTGGCCAGGTGCGCAATTCACATACTAATTCCGTGCCATCAGGTAATCATCGCCTTATGTCCGCATTAGTGGGTCTCAGTTCGTGCTACATTTTTTTTTTAAATTTTACCAAGACAATATCGTTGTCTTCCGTTTAGTACTTACCCTCCCAAGGAGACTTCTTCCTTTTTCTTTTAACAACGGTACCCATACATATCAACATTGTGTACCTGGGGTCCGTCTGTCCATTCGCATCCTTAACTGCCTTAGCATCCACCTTAGACTGCATTCACGGATCATCCTCTCCAAACTTTTAAGCTTACCTTGCACATAGCAAACCGTTAGCTTCTCCATATGAATACATACATATACGTTTTCATACCATTTCTACCTTTAGATCTTGATCGAGTCATGGATTGTACAGGTTCCTTATCACAAGAGCACATAGGTTTGAGTTCAAGTACCTACCTTCTCGTACTTGATTCCCTCAAACCAGGGCTCTGATACCAACTTGTAAGACCCTAATACGTATTTGACTAAAAGTCGCAGCGGAAGTTCAAGCCATAAACTTTCTTTCATTATAAACACCTTAACTTATTTAAAAATTAACTTTAACATAACTCTTTCACATAAATCCATCAATCGACTTATTTACTAAGTAGAAACATAGCTTATGTTTACTACATTATATACATCAACGTTCCCGTACAATCTCACTAGTGACTCGATCCTCGATCTCTGTTCCTTGATGATCCTCATGACTCGTACTACCTGCGCTCACCACATTAAATTCATAACATTAGTACGCATTATAAACATACAAGATTTATTCACGTTTACTTTTTGTTCCGTTAATTCTTTACATCCCAGCTTTCCATTTGATCGTACATTCCGTGGTGAGACTTTCTCATTGTACCTGCGTTACACTTCGTTCACAAGGCACACTATTATTATCGTCAATACTCAATTTCATTGAATACATGCGTATATACTTTCATACATACTTACATATGTGCATCCGTTCACACATAACTGCTTACAAACCTACGTACCTACATTCATACGTACGTTCCTACATACGTGCATACCTACATACATACATGCATACATGTCTACATACATACCTATTACATGCCTTCTCACAACCCTACATACGTGCACACACTTTCGTACATACTCACTTGGATATATATACACACATACACATACTACCCACATACACACCTACATACATACATACATACATTCATTCATACATACCACTTATATTCACACATACATACATACATACCTTCATACGTATCTACTTAAGGAAATTCTTAACTTAGAATCCCACATTTAGGTACCATATTACTACATATTCTTTTAGGATCCCACATTTGGGTACCATATTACTACATATTCTTTAGGATCCCACCTTTGGGTACCATATTACTACATATTCTTTAGGATCCCACCTTTGGGTACCATATTACTACATATTCTTTAGGATCCCACCTTTGGGTACCATATTACTACATATTCTTTAGGATCCCACCTTTGGGTACCATATTACTACATGTTCTTTAGGATCCCACCTTTGGGTACCATATTACTACATGTTCTTTAGGATCCCACCTTTGGGTACCATATTACTACATATTCTTTAGGATCCCACCTTTGGGTACCATATTACTACATGTTCTTTAGGATCCCACCTTTGGGTACCATATTACTACATATTCTTTAGGATCCCACCTTTGGGTACCATATTACTACATGTTCTTTAGGATCCCACCTTTGGGTACCATATTACTACATATTCTTTAGGATCCCACCTTTGGGTACCATATTACTACATGTTCTTTAGGATCCCACCTTTGGGTACCCTATTACTACATGTTCTTTAGGATCCCACCTTTGGGTACCATATTACTACATATTCTTTAGGATCCCACCTTTGGGTACCATATTACTACATATTCTTTAGGATCCCACCTTTGGGTACCATATTACTACATGTTCTTTAGGATCCCACCTTTGGGTACCCTATTACTACATGTTCTTTAGGATCCCACCTTTGGGTACCATATTACTACATATTCTTTAGGATCCCACCTTTGGGTACCATATTACTACATGTTCTTTAGGATCCCACCTTTGGGTACCCTACCCGTCGGCGACGCCCTCTAGTTTTTGCAGTTTTCTGCAGGTTCGTTACGTCGTCCGTACGCACTAAAACGCACGTAACTTTTGAACCGTTTACCCGTTTGACCTCCCGTTTCTTCCTACATGCTTGTAAATTCACATTCTATCATATGAACTTAAAATCTTACCTCCGGATTACGGAAATCCTTAACTTACATATATTCGACTTAACTATTTTCTAACTATTTGACCCGTTAAGGGTATTCGCGCATTAATTGGTCTATGACTGACCAAACCATCATCCCCACTTCCATACTTGTCCAAAACATTACTCTAATCGAATAACTTGCTTCTAAACCACTTTTAAGTTCGTTTACCCCAAAATACCCATCATGGGCATTTTGGTCAACCTTAAACCCATCATTTACGACGAAAGACTTTAACACATATTTGACCTCAAACATCATATTTAATTCATTACAACACTTTATTACTTACTTGTACTACGAAGTGATTACGGAAATCACTTACCTTGTGCATCCGTGTTCATAACCGCTTCCTTGCCTCATCTTGACCCGTTGGCCTTCCATGCTTGGTCCATGCTAGTGTGGTTCCTATTCTTTCATGCCGTTATGCCATAATAATGTTAGTATTTATACTTATTCATATTAACATACATTTTTCCAACTCTTATCTACATTGACTTCCACTAACACGCATACGACATGATTTGTCAACCACTTAGATCATATTAATGACATCATATTAATTTCATACATAATGTCGTATAACACATACAACTATATGATCGCCTAGTCGCTTACACAATATACACATACTTATACTTTCTTAACTCTACATTCGACAACCGCATTGTTCGACATTCGCACAATCAAATTATCATCTTACATATGTACACGACATAATTCCAACATTATCACTTATCAATAAACTACGCATCACATATTCGTACACATTTGCTCTCAATCACCATGAATCAAATGCATAAAGTATATGGCGAGCATTACATCATTGGGACATAAGGTACAAGTTCCTAATGCATAATTTTACCAAACCATACATTCAAATCCGAATTTTCATAATGACTCCACCTTAAGCATACTTAACTTATTATTTTGCTAATGGCTACACCATAAGCACCTTCTATACATAATTACCCATAACTTTCATACAATTTCACAAATTTTGCTCTCTTAGGCATTTCATCGAACACTTGGCGGATGTACTACTAACAAAACATTATGTACAAGCATTCTTTGCAAATTCTTACTAACTCATATCAAGATCATCAAATTCCACTAGAATCATGTAATTTTCATACTATACCCAAATTAACTGACCATCACTCATTACATACAACATCATACATCAATCTTACACAACAAATGAACATGCATGATTATCCATATCATCATCTTCACTACCACAAGTGGGTTTCATCCAAAATCATCAAATTACTTAGAATCTTGCATAGTTCATGTTCTATAATGTGATTCTAACACATCTACATGATCAATTTCATACAATTTCATGGATTGACCATAACCCACTTCATAGCAAGATCATCAAATCATAAAATACAACTTACCACATGTTTGTTAGGGCTAGATCATCAAGAAAACGAGTTCATGCATCGGATTTGAGCCTAATTTCCTTGTCAATTTGAAGCTTTCTTGAGAACTAGGGTTTCACCCCTTTTTTCTTCTCCCTGATCGTTCTCACGCACACACCCATCTAGTGTGTGTGAGATTTTGTTTTTAATTAAATTCAGATTCATATTTGGCAACCTTAGTCCCTCATGTTCTCTCTTATTTATTTAACCCCCATTATTTTCCATTCTCAATTGATAGCCAACACTATCTAACCAAGTTAGATAGCTTGGTTATTTGTGAAATATCCCACTTAACTAATAAATCCTACTTACTTATGCCAACCAAATAAAATGTCCAAATAAAATATTTAGACCCGAGTTTTGGGGCGTTACACAGAGGCCCGGTTAGCAAAGGCGCTTGAAGAGGCCAAAGAGGCGGGGGCACGTGCTGCAAAGGCTCTTGAAGAGGCCAAGGAGAGGGAAAGCCGCGCTTCTAAGGCTCTTGAAGAAGCGAATGCTGATCGCGGCCACTTGAATCAGATTGTTGGGAGCCTTCAGGTATGAGTTGCCTTTTCAGTTGAACTTTCCATTTACTTTCTGAGTATGTTTAGTGATTTTGTACATACTGTGTTTGTTGCTTTCGAAAGGCTGAGGTGCAGACTCGCGAGGCCCAGCTTGCGGAGATTACTGCCCGCGTGACTTAGCTGAAAAGCGGGCTAACGAGGTTGTCAAGGCTAGAGATGGGCTTACCTCTTCGTGAGTGGATGGACCGTGAGTGGATGCGGTGTCATGGTATTGCACATGTAAGTATCTGGTGCCTTTACATTTATTTGAATTAGCACGTGATAATCTTATTTCCCTTTGCTGCAGATTGTTAAAGCTATCCTGGACGCGCCTGAGACCGTAACTGGTATAGACTTGATTAAGCAGCGTGCCCGGGATGCTGGTTTTAAAGCTGGTTATAACCGATGTATCGGCCATATAAACATCTTGTCTAAAGGCGGCTATACTGATGAACGATCCGGGTTTCGTGATGTGGACACCGAAGCGCTTCTTGAGGCGGCTTGTGCATCGTTTTATGACATGTCTATCTCTGCTGTTGAGAAGTTTAATGAATGCTTAGAGGCAGCAGATTATGTAGACCGCTTGGGGATGTTATATGCTGATGCGGGAGAGTTGGAAGAGGAAAATACTGCTGGTGACGGCCAAGGTGGCGCGGGTACCAGTGGTACAAAATAGGACTAGGTTGGCCTGCGTGCCCCTTTTTGTTTTCCTCTTTGTACATGTTAGAAACTTCATGTAAATCCGTTGTGCACCACGTGGGTGCATGAATTTTTTGAATATAAAGTTTAACTGTTTGCTCAATTTGTACAAGTGTTTTTACCTCTTGCATGTTTGAACGTGTGTATGCGGAACTCTACCCGTTGTAAACGGGGTTGAGTGTACTCTATACCTTTGTCGTATGAGTATTAGTCAATTTCGTTGTTTGCCCTGTTAGGGTTTAGGAATTGTATTATAAGTTTTGTAAAAACCCGTGTGTGTATCCGACCGGATAGACAATGTTTTGCCTTTGCTGGCCTATTACAATATTTGTGTGTGGTTAGCACTTTGTGTGGGTATCGCGAATGGAGATTTTGCCAATCCGTTTTTCCGGATACCGCAAATTGGAACACGCATTTGTAATAGTAGTAACAAACAATATTGCATTAAATCGCTCGTTTATTTATATGCAAATGGCCTGCGGCCCGATAGGTTACATGGAAATGTAAAGAACATGGCTTACATGTAGCAGCGTCGAAGCTGTTGTGCATTCCATGTGCGTGCGATAGTTTTGCCTTCTAACGTTTGTAGTTTATACGCGCCTTTGCCCAAGACCTCTTTGATGAGGTAGGGTCCTTCTGTCACACCCTGGCTTTGCGGAAACGTGGGTTTATTATGGTGTGACTTCTTAATACCATAGCTTGATCATAACCAAGCTATATGAATGTAAAACCATGCAGAATCATCCATTAAAGTCTTAAAACACAAGTAACAACATTGTCTCAAAGCGTTGACACATGCAACGGAAATTACAACCTACCAAATGAAAACATTGTTCTTAAGACACAACCACAAACTTTAAAATAAACACCGTTTAAGACTTGCGATTCGTCCAGGTAAAAGTCGCAATCCCTAAACGAGGATGATCCCGTAACTCTAACGCAGCGTAGCATACCGTGCCAGAATCCTTAGTTCCCTGAAATACATGTAAGTTGGAAAAATCAACAAAAATTGTTGAGCGAGTTCATGTGTAGTGAGTAAGTAAAACCTTTGTATGTATAAAAACCCTGGTATGTAGCAAATAAGGAAATAAGGAGATCACCAATGGTTTGCAAGGCCATTGATATGTGTGATGTGCAGTAGGAAGACTCAAACCTAGCATATTTTGCGTTGGGTACAAAGTCACCCCAAGGTCCGTTCTGCTAGGCCTGGGGCTGGGCTCGCTACACCCAGATAGATCTACCGCTACTGTCCCTCGGTCCTACTCTGAGGATTAATGGCCTTCAGTTCACGCCTACCCACTCACATGATCTAAGTAGTAACCCTCCTTACCCTAACCATACCATGTAAAAGTACTTGTAATCATAGTAACATGTATTTCACCCCCGCAGTTTAGAAACTGAAAACAGTTAAGAGAAAAGGGGGACATGAACTCACCGAAGTGCGTCTCTAAAATGTATCTCCGAGAAAATCTGCTGTGCGACGACCTACACGTACTAACTTCTATTAGACGGACGGCCGTGCTTTAGTTTAAGGTTTAATGTCTTTGGGAAATAGTTAGGCAACTATTTCGTGTTTACACTTCGTAGTTATTTGGTAAATACATTCCTTCCCAAGTATGGGGGTTTTAATACATGTGCGTTCGTATAACTTCAAAATATATTATTAAGTCTCACTTATAATATATTCTAATTCTTTCTCCAAAATATAAATATTTTTCCCAAAAATATTATATTTTATTTCACATAATTTCCAAAATAATACTTTTATCAGAATACGCGTTTAAGAGTATTTTCTGAAAGTACGTAAGTTACGGATAAAGATCGGGTGGTAATAATAACACCGTGTAACTTAAATATTTATTGTGAAGGCGTTCGTAATATTTTGGAGTCGTTGGTATTTAGTAATATTATTTTTACCCTAAAAATAATATTTAGATAGTTCACAAAATAATCATAAAAATTTCACAAGTGTTATTCCGGAAAATATATACTAAATATATATTTATCAAGTTTTATTTTGTGAAAATCCCACCTCCGACACTTGCTTATTTTGTAATAAAAATCGTGGCGAAAGTTATTTGGGAAAACAAGTTAAAAATTATATTCATAACACTTGTGATAAAAATATTTACAAGTGTTAGATTTTTGGAAAAATTTCGCTAGAGTTTCCCCTGTAACTGGAGGTGGCCACGCTTTTAAAGCGTATCATTTTCTTTTCAAAATCCAACAACAATTTTCTCAATCAACAACAAACAATATTCAAACCATCAAACTAGTCAAAATAGACATAAATCGCAAAACACATGAACTTGTGGGTTATGTAAAAGTGCGTAGTAACTTTTCATTATTTTTAATGGATCTTTCTATCTTTATGAATAAAGTCGGTTTCTTGTGAATCTCGTTTTTAAAGAAAATACATTTCCACAACTTCTTGTCAAAATTACAAAAATAATTCTTTGTCAAAACTTCTTGTTACACAAGTGTCTACACACTCGTGTGTTCACAAAATTACCTTTGTTTAGGAAAGATCCGGCTTTAAAAATATGATTTCACTTGACACTTGGTTCTTCGAAAATACCACTTGTAGATCTTTCGATCCACTAGTTTAGAACTCTATTTCATAAGAAAAATTGTTTTTACACAAGTTCGTTTATGTTGGAAAGGGTTCGTCATCTAGAAACTTTACAACTAAACATAAGGCTAGTTCATGTTTTGTGAACATGATCTAGCGGGGTTTGATGACGATCCATTCCCATACTAGCAATCAACAACCATAAATAATCATAACAAAACTAGTTTTATAAGTTTTACACCATTATTTACTTATTAACCACCAAGTTTATCACCTTTAGTAGACTTTTAATTTTGATCTTGCATGTTCATGATTTTCAACCGACAAAGTTCATATTAACCACTTTAGAATAGATCAAGGAGGCGTTTAGGGTCACTTACTACTAGCTCGAGGCTAGGGAAGAAACTAGTCGAAAAATAGGTGGTTAATAGCGTTGTGGTGAGGTCCTCGCGATTCCGTAGGCACCGGGTCTCCTCGTATGAGCTCTAACACACTTGGAAGTAAGTAAAATTGCTAGACAGCAAGTTGACGGATCGATCAGCAAGTTGTATGCTCATTTTTGTAGGACTCGTTTTTCCTAGGCCGAGTCTTTTGAACATTGATGAGGGCATGAGGTTAATGCTAGCCCCAAGGTCGGCTAGTGCATTACGAACGGGGGAGTCCCCGATCGAGCAAGGAATCGTGAAGCTTCCAGGATCGATTTTCTTTTGGGAGAGTTTGTTGAGCACGAGGGCAGAGCATTCTTTGCCTAAGTTAACTAATTGCAATGTTTCAATTTTCCTTTTATGAGTGAGGAAGTCCCTCATGAACTTAGAGTATTTGGGCATTTGGGTTAGGACATCAATAAAAGGAATGTTGACATGCAATTGTTTTAGTAGACTTTCGAATTTTGCGAATTGCTCATTGGTCTTTTGACGGATTAACCTACCGGGGTACGGAACTCGAGGAGCCTTGGTAGGCTCTGGTGATGGAGAGGAGCCCTTCTCTTGTAGGGGCGGCGGTATAGTCTCCTCGGTAGGCGGCGGACCTTCCGTAGGACCCACGGTGCGGTTTCGCAATGTGATGAGGTGAACTTGCGCTTTTGGGTTTGTTTCGGTATTGCTTGGTAATGCGCCTTGTGGTCTCTCGGAGAAATTTTGGGCTAGTTGACTTATTTGTTTTTCTATGTTTTGAATACTAGCTTGTTGATTTCTAAAATTTGATTCTAATTGTAGAAACCTCTCCGAGTTTTTCTTTTCAATGTCGGAGATGAGGCGAGATATGGTATCTTCAAGCCTTTCTCGTCCACCTTGTTGTTGAGGGAAATTTTGTGACTCATTTCTTGGTTGTTGAAAGTTTGTTCGTTGGTTTTGTTGGTTACTACTATTGCCGGGTTCTCTCCAACCAAGGTTAGGGTGATTTCGCCATCCATGGTTGTAGGTGCCCGTTGGAGGACCCGACGGCCTAGGTCTATTATCAATGTAGCTTACCGACTCTTGTTGATCGTCTGTTTCTTTCATACAACTCCAATTTTCATGTGGCCCACCACACCCTTCACAAGCCATAACCGAGACTGTTTTTGTCATTTCCAATTTTTTTTATTTTCGAAGAAAGGGCCTCGATTTGGGCTTGTAAAGAAGTGCTTTCATCAACCTTATAGGTGCCCGGGGCAATAGATTTATTGCCTCGGGGAGTGTGCCACTGAAAATTGGTTTGAGCAATTTCCTCAATTTGATTATATATCTCATGCGGGCGGCGATTACCTAAAAGTCCCCCGGAGCTAGAGTCAAGTGTCTGCCTTGTGTGTGGCAACAACCCATTATAGAAAGTGGATACTTGTTGCCATATCGCAAGGCCGTGATGTGGACACTTTCGCAATAGCTCCTTGAATCTTTCCCAAGTTTCATATATGGATTCCCCGTCCTCTTGTGAATATGTATTAATTTCAATCATTAATTTAGCCGTTTTAGTGGGAGGGAAATACTTATATAGAAATTTTTGGGCTAGTTCATCCCAGGTGTTTACCGATCCAGCTGGGAGGGCGTTAAGCCAAGCTTTTGCTCGGTCTTTTAGTGAAAAAGGAAACATTCGGAGGCGGATGGCGTCATTTGATGCTCCATTGATCCGAAAAGTATCACATATTTCTAAGAAATTAGTAATATGTAGATGGGGATCCTCGTCCGCAAGCCCATGAAAGGTTGCGGAGTTTTGAAGCATCTGTATCAAATGCGGCCGAAGTTCGAAGTTATTGGCTTCAACATTCGGTGCGTTGATAGCGGCGTCGAGATTACCTACGGTGGGTCGTAGATAATCCATGAGGGTACGTTGGTCCGCCATTGGAAGTGGATTTCCCAAAACCTTCTCTTGGTTTTTGGCTTTTAGTCTTTTTCTGAGAAAGCGTTCGGGTTCTTCTAGAGGTTCTTTTATGTCCTTATTAGAACTGGAGCTCATACACTACGTAGGGGTGGCGTCTGGTTCCAAGTCCTGCAATAAAAACAGAAAAGAATGTTGGTCAGAATGTTCACCACGGCCCCGTGCTTAGTGAACACGGCCCGTGGTCGGAGTTACAGTGAGTGTTTTCCAGATCCCAGTTACTGTAGAGTTGGACACGGCCCCGTGTTGCACCGACACGGCCCCGTGGTCAGCCTTCTGTAACTTGGAAAACTAAAAACTGCCAGTAACAACGCTGGGCACGGCTCGTGTCCGACCAGGCACGGCCCGTGTTGAGCTCTGCAGAAGCTGAAAAACTAAGAAAATCCTAAAAAAATTAAAAAGGAAAATAAAAATATGATTAGGCCGTTGATTCCTAACTTTCTTAAAATCCTTGTGTCCCCGGCAACGGCGCCAAAAACTTGATGTGCGTGAAGTGTGTTATATTTTGGATGTATATTTTAAGCCCTTTTTACACTTTTAGCCAAGTTTTAAATTTATAAAACACGATATTTACTAACACTAAACACACATATGGGCAAGTGCACCCATCGTGGACGTGGTATAGTGTTGGTAAGATACCGAGGTCGTCCAAGGACACAAGAGCTTTTAGTACCGGTTTATCCTCAACGTCTAACCAAATCAAAATGTGAGAAAAAGATTTTTAAACTAAGAAAATAAAATTAACTAAATGCTGAAAAATAAAATAAAAATAAAAACAGATAGACAAGATGAATCACTTGGATCCGACTCGTGTATTAGTATAACCTTTGATTATTTTCGCACTTTTGCACTTGTTTAAGAGATTATCTTAGTTATTGTAGTATGCCCCTCTTTTGAAGGCGACGTTACCCTCAACCCAGTAGTTTGAGTCAGCAAGGATACAATCCTAAAGGGTCGGATTATTGAAAGATAATGAATTAAGTTATTAATGCAAATTATGGTAGGCCCCTCTTTTGGAGGTGACGTTACCCTCGACTAAGTAGTCTGAGTCAGCAGGGATACAGTCCTAAATAGCCGGGTTATAGTATTAATAGTAATTAACTTATGAGGGGGTCAAAGAGTTTGGATCCCCGCCATCCAATACCTTTGGGTATTGAAGGAGATCCTACTAAATTTCACCCAGGTCCCTTGCAGGACCTCTAAACGCTGAACAAGGGCAAGACCCTTACCAAACCGTTCCCTTAACCCCCGACCAGGTAGCCAACATACCTCCATATAGACCGTGGAGATATGAATGGTGAAAATCTTTTATTTTATATAGATAGTAAAATAATGCCAAGACACCACGGACAAACGATAAGGAAGAATCACCTTCAACATAAGCAACTAGTTATTAAAGTCATTAATACAAAACCAAATAAAAAGTGCAAAAGATTAAAAATAAAAAGTATTATACTAAACACTTGTCTTCACCAAGTGATGTAAGAGACTTAGGCAAACATGGCCTTGATTGTCAAGAACTCTTACGATCAATCTTGGATCCCGAGACGACTCACACACTCTATGATGGACAATGGATGATGGTGGTGGATGATGGTGTTGTGATGGTGGTGGATGGTGGATGAAGTGTGAGAGAGGTGGTGTGCCAAGGGATGAGTTGCAATGAAACCAAGCACTCCTATTTATAGGCTGAACATAAGCCTGGGCACGGCCCCGTGTCCGCTGGGCACGGCCCCATGCCTGTCTGACAATCTCTCTCCTCATTAATTGGAATTCGTAATTACAATTAATGCGCCTGCAGTACTTTCGCCACGCCCCCGTGTTCACTGGGCACGGCCCCGTGGTGGGCAATAGAAGCTTCTATAGGTTTGTCTTATCTGCTGCTTCTTGGGCACGGCCCAGTGCTCGCTGAGCACGGGGTGTGTTCAGTCTTCTGCCTTCTCTGTTTTGCTTGGGAGGATGCTGTCGAGGGGTCAGGCAATCCACTTATGTTCCTTTTCTTGTATTTATGTTAGATTTAGCTGCCTTTTTGCTTCTTTTGTTAATTTGAGCTCATTTAATCCTGAAAATACAAAAGGAAGACAAAAACACTCTTTTTCCAACATTAGTACTTAAAAAGGGTTAGTTTTATGCCACATTTGATGTAATTTATATGTTGCATTTTACACACATCAAATATCCCCACACTTGAATTTTTTGCTTGTCCTCAAGCAAAACTCTTTAATACGTGGCTTACACTCCCAAATGGAATGGGTAGAAGAGAAGGTTTTGGCTTGTCATAGAGTGTCGGGAATCCAAGATCTTTATTGGGTTTTATTTTTATTTATTTACAATCCTATTCGTTATGATTTATTTAGAACGTTTCATAAGAGAAATTACTTATTTGGGCATAACATGCCTTTTTAAAATTCCATTTATATACAAGTTCACATACCTCACGGGAGAAATCACTCACACTCGGCCGAATGTGTCTTTTTTAGTGAATCACTCGAGAGCGGCATGGAACTTATTCCTACCATAGGCTTGCCAAGCAATCAATCCTCCTCCTTTTTAACTTTTTACCTTTGTAAATATCAAGAGGACTTTTTGGGTGAAGGCTTGGGCTAAAGGTGGGTTGTTGGGTTAGTGGTTAGTAGAAAAGGGCGAAAAGCGTAAAAAGCGTCGGTTTTCGTAAAACATTTTGTTTTAGTGACTTTTTATTCTTAATGAAGTATTTCTTCAAACAAGCTTTTGTTTTAGGAGCTTTGTTTGTTTATTTCTAACTTCATTGTAAAATTCTTTTTTTTTAGTCACACGAAAACCGAGCTAGTTACTAAATAAAGGGTAAAAATAAAAGGGTTTTTTGGGTGGTAAAAAGGGTTTTGGGTAAGAAATGAAAAAGGTTTAGGCTCAAAGGGGTTAACTAGGGGGATTTTTTGGGTAGGTAAAAAAAAAATAATGGTGTTGAAAGAAAAAGGCTTAGTCCTAATGCCTCCATCATATACATACTTGGGTTTAAGTTGGTAAGGACCGGGAATGAATTGCCGTGGCAAGTTCTAGAGTCGTAAGAACCAAGCGGCTATTCACACAAGAAACGAAAAATGAGCATTTAGCGTAAAGATGTATATTTGTATGCTCAATAAAGGCTCAAAACTCACTTTTTGTGGGAATGAGTTTTTTTTATGTGATCAAGTATATATAATCGAATTTTAACTAAGCTTGTCATGCCGTTTCATAATTTTCTTATGTTGGTTCTTTTTATCACGACGCTATCGGTTGTAAATTTGTAAAAATATAACCTTGTTAGTCTTAGAATTCCCAACTTAAACTTTAGACAAGTAAAAAAATGAATTTTTTTTTAAAAAAAAAAATTTGGGGTGATTAGCGATTCCAATAGAGTTTTGTGTAAGGCTTGTTATTAGGACTTGCAAAATTCAAGGTTTTAGCATCCCCCCCCCCACACTTAAATTACACATTGCCCTCAATGTGTCCCAAAAATAAATTTTTAGGTTGACTGAATGTGTAACATGGTGTTAAAAGCAAAAATTTATGTTACTGGCGGTCTGGACACGGCCCCGTGGTAACCGGGCACGGCCCCGTGTTCAGGTGCCAGTAACGATAATTAAAGAAAAGAAACAGAAGCCTGGACACGGGGGCGTGTCCGGTGAACACGGCCCGTGTCCAGTTACCCGAACTGGGCATTTTTCTGCAGGGTGTTCAGCACGGGGCCGTGTTGGCTGGGCACGGCCCGTGCTGAACTTACTGTAATGGAGAAATTGTTGTCGGGTGGCCTTGTTCTTGTGCATGGGGCCATGTTTCTCGTTTCCCTTATCATCCTTTACCACCATGAGTGTGTTTTATTCCTGCATATTAAAACTAAAACATTAAATTTAAACTAAGGATAGTTCCGCGGATTGCCTCCGTGGTGCGCCACGTTTATAAGGGTCTTTGGCTAGACCCAAGGCAAGGTTATATGTTTTCTGAGCTGGATGTTTTGCTTTCCATGTTACATAGTCGGAGAGCATCATCCAAACTTGAATCAGTAACCTTCATGTAGTTGACCGGGTCATCGTCCTCTATTCTCCTCCCAACCCCGAATTTTACTTCATCATCCCCGTACTTTAAGGTGAGCGTTCTGTCATTCATGTCTACCACTGCCTGTGCGGTGGCGAGAAATGGTCTCCCTAGTATGAGGGGGACTTCGGTGTCTTCTTCCATATCGAGTATGACAAAGTCGGCCGGGTAGACGAATTTGTTTACCTTGACTAGGAGATTTTCAATGACACCTTGCGGGAATTTGACGGATCGATCAGCAAGTTGTATGCTCATTTTTGTAGGACTCGTTTTTCCTAGGCCGAGTCTTTTGAACATTGATGAGGGCATGAGGTTAATGCTAGCCCCAAGGTCGGCTAGTGCATTACGAACAGGGGAGTCCCCGATCGAGCAAGGAATCGTGAAGCTTCCAGGATCGATTTTCTTTTGGGAGAGTTTGTTGAGCACGAGGGCAGAGCATTCTTTGCCTAAGTTAACTAATTGCAATGTTTCAATTTTCCTTTTATGAGTGAGGAAGTCCCTCATGAACTTAGAGTATTTGGGCATTTGGGTTAGGACATCAATAAAAGGAATGTTGACATGCAATTGTTTTAGTAGACTTTCGAATTTTGCGAATTGCTCATTGGTCTTTTGACGGATTAACCTACCGGGGTACGGAACTCGAGGAGCCTTGGTAGGCTCTGGTGATGGAGAGGAGCCCTTCTCTTGTAGGGGCGGCGGTATAGTCTCCTTGGTAGGCGGCGTCCCTTCCGTAGGACCCACGGTGCGGTTTCGCAATGTGATAAGGTGAACTTGCGCTTTTGGGTTTGTTTCGGTATTGCTTGGTAATGCGCCTTGTGGTCTCTCGGAGAAATTTTGGGCTAGTTGACTTATTTGTTTTTCTATGTTTTGAATACTAGCTTGTTGATTTCTAAAATTTGATTCTAATTGTAGAAATCTCTCCGAGTTTTTCTTTTCAGTGTCGGAGATGAGGCGAGATATGGTATCTTCAAGACTTTCTCGTCCACCTTGTTGTTGAGGGAAATTTTGTGACTCATTTCTTGGTTGTTGAAAGTTTGTTCGTTGGTTTTGTTGGTTACTACTATTGCCGGGTTCTCTCCAACCAAGGTTAGGGTGATTTCGCCATCCATGGTTGTAGGTGCCCGTTGGAGGACCCGACGGCCTAGGTCTATTATCAATGTAGCTTACCGACTCTTGTTGATCGTCTGTTTCTTTCATACAACTCCAATTTTCATGTGGCCCACCACACCCTTCACAAGCCATAACCGAGACTGTTTTTGTCATTTCCAATTTTTTTTATTTTCGAAGAAAGGGCCTCGATTTGGGCTTGTAAAGAAGTGCTTTCATCAACCTTATAGGTGCCCGGGGCGATAGATTTATTGCCTCGGGGAGTGTGCCACTGAAAATTGGTTTGAGCAATTTCCTCAATTTGATTATATATCTCATGCGGGCGGCGATTACCTAAAAGTCCCCCGGAGCTAGAGTCAAGTGTCTGCCTTGTGTGTGGCAACAACCCATTATAGAAAGTGGATACTTGTTGCCATATCGCAAGGCCGTGATGTGGACACTTTCGCAATAGCTCCTTGAATCTTTCCCAAGTTTCATATACGGATTCCCCGTCCTCTTGTGAATATGTATTAATTTCAATGATTAATTTAGCCGTTTTAGCGGGAGAGAAATACTTATATAGAAATTTTTGGGCTAGTTCATCCCAGGTGTTTACCGATCCAGCTGGGAGGGCGTTAAGCCAAGCTTTTGCTCAGTCTTTTAGTGAAAAAGGAAACATTCGGAGGCGGATGGCGTCATTTGATGCTCCATTGATCCGAAAAGTATCACATATTTCTAAGAAATTAATAATATGTAGATGGGGATCCTCGTCCGCAAGCCCATGAAAGGTTGCGGAGTTTTGAAGCATCTGTATCAAATGCGGCCGAAGTTCGAAGTTATTGGTTTCAACATTCGGTGCGTTGATAGCGGCGTCGAGATTACCTACGGTGGGTCGTAGATAATCCATGAGGGTACGTTGGTCCGCCATTGGAAGTGGATTTCCCAAAACCTTCTCTTGTTTTTTGGCTTTTAGACTTTTTCTGAGAAAGCGTTCGGGTTCTTCTAGAGGTTCTTTTATGTCCTTATTAGAACTGGAGCTCATACACTACGTAGGGGTGGCGTCTGGTTCCAAGTCTTGCAATAAAAACAGAAAAGAATGCTGGTCAGAATGTTCACCACGGCCCCGTGCTCAGTGAACACGGCCCGTGGTCGGAGTTACAGTGATTGTTTTCCAGATCCCAGTTACTGTAGAGTTGGACACGGCCCCGTGTTGCACCGACACGGCCCCGTGGTCAGCCTTCTGTAACTTGGAAAACTAAGAAAATCCTAAAAAACGCTGGGCACGGCTCGTGTCCGACCAGGCACGGCCGTGCTGAGCTCTGCAGAAGCTGATAAACTAAGAAAATCCTAAAAAAAATTAAAAAGAAAAATAAAAATATGATTAGGCCGTTGATTCCTAACTTTCTTAAAATCCTTGTGTCCCCGGCAACGGCGCCAAAAACTTGATGTGCGTGAAGTGTGTTATATTTTGGATGTATATTTTAAGCCCTTTTTAGCCAAGTTTTAAATTTATAAAACACGATATTTACTAACACTAAACACACATATGGGCAAGTGCACCCATCGTGGACGTGGTATAGTGTTGGTAAGATACCGAGGTCGTCCAAGGACACAAGAGCTTTTAGTACCGATTTATCCTCAACGTCTAACCAAATCAAAATGTGAGAAAAAGATTTTTAAACTAAGAAAATAAAACCAACTAAATGCTGAAAAATAAAATAAAAATAAAAACAGATAGACAAGATGAATCACTTGGATCCGACTCGTGTATTAGTATAACCTTTGATTATTTTCGCACTTTTGCACTTGTTTAAGAGATTATCTTAGTTATTGTAGTAGGCCCCTCTTTTGAAGGCAACGTTACCCTCAACCCAGTAGTTTGAGTCAGCAAGGATACAATCCTAAAGGGTCGGATTATTGAAAGATAATGAATTAAGTTATTAATGCAAATTATGGTAGGCCCCTCTTTTGGAGGTGACGTTACCCTCGACTAAGTAGTCTGAGTCAGCAGGGATACAGTCCTAAATAGCCGGGTTATAGTATTAATAGTAATTAACTTATGAGGGGGTCAAAGAGTTTGGATCCCCGCCATCCAATACCTTTGGGTATTGAAGGAGATCCTACTAAATTTCACCCAGGTCCCTTGCAGGACCTCTAAACGCTGAACAAGGGCAAGACCCTTACCAAACTGTTCCCTTAACCCCCCGACCAGGTAGCCAACATACCTCCATATAGACCGTGGAGATATGAATGGTGAAAATCTTTTATTTTATATAGACAGTAAAATAATGCCAAGACACCACGGACAAACGATAAGGAAGAATCACCTTCAACATAAGCAACTAGTTATTAAAGTCATTAATACAAAACCAAATAAAAAGTGCAAAAGATTAAAAATAAAAAGTATTATACTAAAAACTTGTCTTCACCAAGTGATGTAAGAGACTTAGGCAAACATGGCCTTGATTGTCAAGAACTCTTACGATCAATCTTGGATCCCGAGACGACTCACACACTCTATGATGGACAATGGATGATGGTGGTGGATGATGGTGTTGTGATGGTGGTGGATGGTGGATGAAGTGTGAGAGAGGTGGTGTGCCAAGGGATGAGTTGCAATGAAACCAAGCACTCCTATTTATAGGCTGAACAGAAGCCTGGGCACGGCCCCGTGTCCGCTGGGCACGGCCCCGTGTCTGTCTGACAATCTCTCTCCTCATTAATTGTAATTCGTAATTACAATTAATGCGCCTGCAGTACTTTCGCCATGCCCCCGTGTTCACTGGGCACGGCCCCGTGGTGGGCAATAGAAGCTTCTATAGGTTTGTCTTATCTGCTGCTTCTTGGGCACGGCCCAGTCCTCGGCAGGGTCTTGATGAAAGGATAAGACTTAGCTGCATGGTTTGCTAAGAATCTATTTAATGCGGCTAGCCTGCCGGCTAGTCGTTGCATCTCTTTCATCGTTAAAGGCGATGGCATGCGCTCGATCGCCTGAACTTTTTCCGGGTTTACCTTGAATCCATCTTTGGTTACGATGAATCCAAGGAATTTGCATTCTTCCATTCCAAACGAGCATTTCCCTGGATTGAGCTTCATATTGACGCTTCGCAGAGTTTGGAATGTTCTGTCGATATCGGTGAGCATGGTATCCTCTTCCTTGCTCATGACGACTAGGTCGTCCATGTAGATTTCGACACTTTTGCTGATTTGCCCGCGGAAAGTGTCGTTCATTAGTTTTTGATAGGTTGCGCCCGCGTTGCGCAACCCAAACGACATTTTTGTATAGCAGTAATTTCCGGTAGGAGTGCGGAATGCCGTTTTGTCTTCATCCTCGATTGGCATCTGTACTTGGTGGTAGCCTTTGTAACAATCGAGGAAACACTTCCATCGAAACGGTGCGAGGTTATCGACCTTTTCGTCGATTTCCGGAAGTGTGTAACAATCCTTGGGACAGGCTTTGTTGAGGTCTTTGTATCAACGCACATGCGCCAGCCCCCGGATGGTTTCTCTACCATGACTGGGTTGGACAACCATGTCTGGTACTTGACTTCTCGCAGGATGCCTGCGGAGAGCAGTTCTTCGACCTGCTCATGTATCGCCTGGTTTTTTGCGGATCTAAGGTGGTGTTGGCCTTGGATCACCGGCTTGATACCTGGCAACGTATTCACGAAATGTTGCGCGATTTCGCGTGGGACCCCAGTCATGTCTGCGGGTGCCCACGCAAAAATATCTTGGTTCCTGAAGAGAAGCTGCTTCAGGTGCGCTCTGGTGTTGGGGGACAAGGCGTGGCTCAACGTGACCTTTTGTTCTGTGTATCTTGCGTTGAGGACCCATTTTTCTGGTTAGTTGGGTGTCGGCCTTGCTATCTTGGTCGTACGAAGCTCGTCCGACGTCATGACTTCCCTGCGTCCGTAGATTATCGCGACCCCTGTTTCGGTTGGGAAACCGATTGCAGAATAGGGTACGTACGTAATCATGTTGAAATCACCTTGGGATTCTCTCCCAAGGAGCACGTCATATTTGGAAGTATGAGGTAAAACCATGAAGTTTAACTCTTCTGTTCGTGTGTGCCTTCCGCTGGTGAGGCGCACAGGAAAAGTAATTTGGCCTAGGGGAAAGACAGTTTCCCCTGCGAACCCGGCCAACGGGTAATCCACTGCTTACAACCGATCTTTGTCTTCCTGATCGAACTGGTTGAAGCACTGCTCATATATGATGTCAGAGTTACTACCCGGGTCGATAAATAATCGTTCGGTGCAGTAATGAGCTAGTTGGCCTGTAATAACGACGGCGCGCCTGTCGCGCGGACCGGCTTAGACTTTTGGGAAAACGACTTGCTTGTCTTTCCAGTCATTGTCCGGTCTTCTCGCCGCCTTGCGCGGCCTTGCTTTGCCTCCGTTGATCATATGGGTTGAGGCCACATACATGGTCCTCTTCCCTGAGGAGGTGCCCTCGCCATGGGGGGTGATGCGTTTGGTGGCTTTTTATCCACCGGGCAACAAGTGTTGCAGCTTCCCCTTCTTTAGGGCTCGCTCAATCTCCAGTCGGAGACTGATGCAGTTGTTTGTTGTGTGGCCCGAGTTCTTGTGATACTCATAATAGAGAGTGAGATCTTGATTTTTCTTGGACTTTATTAGTTGGGCCGGTCGCAGGTACTCCGCGTCCGTAAGAAGGACTACGCTTGGCGATATAGTGATCTCGGTACAGTTGCGGTTTCGAGATTCTTTCTTTGACGCCCGGTTATTCCGTTGGGCGTTAATTGTTGCCCTTGCGTCAAACTGGTTGGTACGCGGGAAATAAGGTTTGGAATCGCTGCCGCGATTCCCTGTGTCCCGGTTGCGCTTATTGTTGCGCTTGGGCTCGTAGCGGGAGGTTTGACCTTCCGCTTGAGGCTGTGCCTTTGCGAGGTGCGATTTAAGTGACCGCTGAGTCTGGGCGTACGTCTTGACCGCAGTCATGACATCTTCCCATTTTTTCGGCAAGCCGTCTTTGACGGAGATAGTCATAACCATCTGTTCATCTCTGACGGCTTTGATGAAGTGGTTACGTGCCATTTGGTCAGCCACGTCGCCTATCTCCAGGCATTCTTTATTGTATCGGACAACGAATGCATCGAGAGATTCATCGTCCCTGCGCCAGATATTCATGACGTCCATCGAATCACGTTCGTGACGTCGCTGCTGGCTGAAATGTGCGAGGAACTTTGCTTGTAATTCCTCAAATGAGGCTAGTGATCCTACTGGCAAAGAATCGAACCAAGCCCTGGCAAGACCTGTCAGGGTCTGGGGGAAAAATGACATCAGGTGGGCTCGTCCCACCTGCCGTTGCACCCTGCGCCCATGAAAATGTTTATGTCATCGTGTGGGTCGGACGAACCATTGTATTTCCAAATGTTGAATGGGAATTTTGTGGTGGTGGCATGGGCGTGGGCGATTCTTGGGTCGAATTTAGAGTTTTCGGCCGCGGCTCTTAGCCTGTGAGGTTGGTTCTCGGGGCGCTTTGCAGCGCGGAGGTATGTGTTGCGGGGGTGAGTGGGAGGAGAATAGTTGCGTCCTCCCGGTCTGCTGCTAGTGGCATGAGAATCCCCGCAATAGTATGGTCGTCCGGGTCGGTACGACCATATCCTTCGTGTTGGGGCTGCGGTCCCAGCCGGCTTTGGATTCCGGAAACGCGGTGGACTGTGGATTGCCGCCTGTTATCGCCTTGGGGGCCCAGGCGGCTTTGTATTAGGCCTCTGGTACGAGACCCATATGAGGAATCGTCCTCATTAACTGTGCGGACCTCACAGTAAGAGGATCCGCGGTATTCACGCCTGCTTCTGGAGGCTGGACGTGAGGGTGCCCTGCCGTCGTATTGCAAAATACGATCCGCAGGTGTATGTGGTGCCGCGGTAGGCCCGGCCTGTAATTGCGCTTCAGCGCAAGCTCGGTTGTATGTTGCGGCCAGCAGGGCTGCCTGCTAGTCATACCAGGTATGAGGGTCCATGTCTGGAGGGATCACAGATGCGTACTGTGATAGGTCGTGTCCGAACGTTAGGGATGGACCCCTTTGCGTTGATGTGTCAATGTGGCCAGGATTTAGGTCTGGGGGAGCGGTCCCCACATTCCCTGGGTTGGTGGGGTTTAGATTATCCCCAGTAGTGTTATTTATACGATCTGACATGTCAGATCTTTTGAGAGGGAGAGGGATGGTTAACTGGATGCGGTGCTAGGCCGCATCGCTGTGAATACTTTCGTTTTCATACACCAGATGCGGTGCTATGCCGCATCACTATACCGTTCTCATATTCCAGGTAAGTCCTCCTCCATCATTGGGCAGTGGATTCAACCACTGTGTTCGTGCGTTCCCGCACGGAAACAGGTAAGTTGTTAGCTAGTGGGGGTTTTGATAAGGGTAATGGTCACCCGCGGTCGAGCTGACGCGAGATCTGGGACCATACCCCTTCACGAGCCAAACCGAGTCAATTTGGCTCGTCACGAGCCGAGCTGAGCCGAGCTAGGCTCACTTTCACTTTCAAACCGAGCCATATCAAGCGAGCTTTTTCCGAGCTAAATCCGAGCGAGCTTCAAGACGGAAGCTTTTTGAACAGCCCCATTTTGACAGACGCTTTGAAACTTGCACTTTAACGAAAGACAGCGTTATCAGACAATCTAAACCAAACGAGAGGGTGGTGAAAAATTACACTTGAATTTATTCATTTGGATTTTCGGTTTCAAACAGAATAAACTAACACCCCTTTCTCTTCAACCCATTCCTGTCGATCACTATTTCATGGAAATTTCAAATCTATTTTTAGATACTCTCTCTCTCTCTCTAACCCATGAACAATCTCTCTTTCTCTCTTACAAATTCCCATACGCACTCCGATATTCCATAACCTGTTGTTACAGCAATCCCGGCCACATTGTTTTCAGTCACCCATTTACAACAAAACCCATATCGAATCTTTAAACAATTCCGTCAAAAAATCCTATTTACAGAAGACCAGGGTTTCATGGCGTAGGAAAATATGAATTGATGCTCAATTGCTGTGCATTTGGTTGATAAAGATTTTGTATCTGGAAGAACATTGAGGTAAGCAAATTGGGGTTAAGAAGAAGTTTGTGAATAGGAGAAAATGGATAAGTATGAGCTTGTGAAGGATATAGGATCTGGGAATTTTGGTGTTGCAAGGTTGATGAGGAACAAGGTTACCAAAGAACTTGTTGCTATGAAATATCTTGAAAGAGGGAATAAGGTATGTGCCATTTTCTCTTGCTTTGTTATGCAATGCAATGCGCACCGAGGTGATAGGGTCTAACCCGAGTGGCAAAAAAGGTTACTCTAGGCACGTTTTTTAAACCCCGGATTTTTAATAATATTTTATTCTAATTTGTTGGTGTTTGCAAGATATGATTTGTTCATATATGCTTATAATTGTTATTGTCTTCTTGATTGATTGCATTTGATTAGTTTTAATATTAAAGTATTTGTTATATGTTTGGAACTTTGGATATTGATTGACTGATCTATAGGCTGAATTCCCAGAGGATATTTGTTATTTTGGGTTGTAGATTGACGAGAATGTTGCTCGAGAAATCATAAATCACAGATCGCTTCGACACCCTAACATCATTAGGTTTAGAGAGGTTAGTTGCCTTCTTCTCTAGCTTGGTCCATTGATAGTTCCATAGATTTCTCTCATAATTTCTTTACTTCCGGAAATGCAAGATAAACGATATAATCATTACAAAGAATTGATCCACTATACGATCTCTGTGTGGAAATGAAAATATTAGTTTTTTCTGTGATAGCGGTCGATAATGGGTCATGTTCCCAAAAGTTGACTTTTATGGGCTGGAGAGGGTATAACTAGGGGAGGCAATAATGACCCACTTAACTATTAATGGCGGGTTATCTTTTATCTTGAATGGACGTCAAACAGGTCGAAAATGTATATTTGAATGCATAAAACCGCCTAAATCATTTTATTAAAAAAGATTATTATTTGAGACTATATAAATCTTCTAATGCTTGTAATCAGATTCGATACACTGATTAGTCATAAAAACCAAAACCACCACTGTTATCGTCTGTAACCCAGCCCGCTTGACCTGTCTGGTATTACACTATAGTATTCAAGATCATGAACTTATAAGGGTGGTGGTGGTTCGATAGGTGGTATTGACTCCCACCCACCTTGCTATCGTCATGGAGTATGCAGCAGGAGGGGAGCTTTTCGAGAGAATTTGCAGCGCTGGAAGATTCAGTGAAGACGAGGTCTTATTTGTTAAAATAACATTAATTAAATCTTGAACATATTTGGTCACATTTTTTTATTTCTCGTCAATATGCTTCTCTTCTTGATCACAATTCAGGCCAGATACTTCTTCCAGCAGCTTATATCGGGAGTTCACTACTGTCATTTCATGGTAAACGTGACTTTTAAAGTTGAATTCTGATATATATGCTAATGAATTTCAATGCTATATATAAAGTTATCAACCTTGTGCAGCAAATATGTCATAGAGATTTAAAGCTCGAGAACACTCTTTTAGATGGGAGCCCTGCACCGCGCTTGAAGATCTGTGATTTTGGCTACTCAAAGGTGTTGTTCCATTATTTATGTTACAACTCTTTGTAAATAAAAATCAAGATGCTAATAGTCTCAGTTGTTTTGCAGTCATCTCTGCTTCACTCGAGACCCAAATCAACAGTTGGAACTCCTGCATATATTGCCCCTGAGGTTCTTTCACGTAGAGAGTATGATGGCAAGGTAAATATTCAATTATTTTAGAGTTAAATGCCATTTTGGTCCCTGTGGTTTGGGCCATTTTGACAGTTTAGTCCAAAGGTTTCATTTTTCACTTATGGGTCCAAAAAGGTTTCACCGTTACCATTTTAGTCCACTGGGTTAACTTCATCCATTATTTATGTTAACGAGAAGGGCAATTGCAACCATTGGGTGTCAGCCCAATGGCCGCCAGCCCGCATTCTAACCCGGAGGTGGCGGGTTCGAGTCTTGCTCGTTCCCAATGCCCCTACGGTAGCGGATTTACCCCCAGACTCAGGCTTGCTGGGTGGCAGTCTGCGAGGTGGGATTACCTCGGCGGTTGGGAGGACCGTGGAATAACCCCCCCCCCCCCCCCCCCCCCGAGAAGGGCAATTGCCCTTCTAGTGCACAGAATTACATATAAAATGACCGAATTGCGCTTCTCGTTAACAAAAAAATGGATGAAGTTAACTCGGTGGACTAAAATGGCAACGATGAAACCTTTTTAGACCCACAGACAAAAAATGAAACCTTTGGACTAAACTGGCAAAATGGCCCAAACCACACGGACTAAAATGGCAGTTGACTCTTTTTAAATGTCACACAATATGAGAACATTGCTAAAAATGAATTTTATGATTATATCATTAAGATCATGGTATTGTCAAATGCAAGCTCTTAGCGTCATATTTAAAAACGACAATATGTAGATCCACTTCAACTTTTTACCGCTTTGTGATTGTATATTATTTTTTATTATTAACCGGTTTATTTTTTAAGCTGTAGAAATATATGATTATATTTATTTCTTTTGAATTTTAAATTTAAATGGGTCAACATATATACATATAGGATAAGGATCCGTTAGGAACCATCCTTTATTGCGAGAATCAGTGTGAACACAACCAAATGTACCTAAAAAAATTAAAAACACACAATATATATTTTTTTATTAAAATTCGCTAAATTTCGTCACTAAAAAATAAAAAATAAAAACTGAACAACAGTACCGTTGCATATGTGCATACGCATATTGTTGTTCAATTGTTTTTAGTGACGAAATTCAGCGATTTTTATAAAAAAAAAAAAATAAAAATAAAAAAAATTGAACAACAGTACCGCTGCACATGTGCATGCGTATGCATATGCAAATCAGCAAATGTGCATACACATACGCATGCGCATGTACATCGGTATTGTTGTTCATTTTTTTTGGTTTTAGTGACGAAAAGTAGCGATTTAAAAAAAAAATAGCATTTAGTTGTGGGGTTTAACTTTATGGTTTAGTTTTTAGCATTTAGCCGTGTGTGTGTGTGGGGGGGGGGTATTAGGTTTTTTTGGTGAGATATAGTTTTTTTTTGGGTTGGGGTGGGGGGTGTTGAGGTTTTTGGGTTGTGGTGGGGTGGTGGTGGGGTAGGTTTATTTTGTTGTGTACTGTTCACATTGGTTCTCGTGGTTCTCGCAATAAGGCTAGAGGGTGTGATTCAAAGCCCTAGGGGCTTTATAACGCCACGCAGGCAACACATAAGCAGGGGGCTTTATCGCTAACTTACACGGGGTGGAATAACGCCCCTTATAAAGCCCCCTTTTAACTATTATTAAAAAAAGATAAATAAAAAACTCTGATTGGTTTACATTAGGTGGGGCCCCTTGATTTCATCTCTCGCGCGACTCTTTTGGCGGAAGCCAAGGATGGCGCCCCCTTTAACGGAGGCGGGGTGGTTTAACTAGATGGGGGCGCTAAAGTTGGTGATGTGGCGGGGGGCGCCAAGCCACACCCCCGTGGCCTAAGGGTGGTTCTCAAATGAACCTTACCCCATACATATATATATATATATATTTGTTTTACATATTATTAGTTCCTTAAATATTGATTTTGTTTGTTCAGTTGGCTGATGTTTGGTCTTGTGGGGTGACCCTTTATGTTATGCTTGTGGGAGCATACCCTTTTGAAGACCAAGAAGACCCTAAAAATTTTAGGAAGACTATTCAAGTAAGTTGCTACTTTCTATTTAACATAACTCTTTTATGCAGGTTGACTTTGACTTCTGATTCTCGTTTTGACAGCGAATAATGGATGTCCAATATAAGATCCCGGACTATGTTCACATATCTCATGACTGTAGGCATCTCCTTTCTCGGATATTTGTCGGAAATGCTTCCAGGGTACTGAATTTTTTAATTTTCTGTGAGTTATTATTATTTTTTAGCTTTTAAAAAGGGAAAAGAGTAAAGACCATATAAAAAAATCATACTTTTTTTGTTTTACATGAAAAAGTCACGCAACCCAATTTTGGTATATTAAAGTCGCTAAACTTGTCAAAAAAAAAAAAAAAAAAAACACACGAAAAAGTTCCTCAACCAGTATATTAAAGTCTTTAAACTTATCTAGAATGCAAGTTCTTGTGACAAAAATGTTAAAATAATGACTTGTTAACTTTGTTCACACTTAGGCTGTATGGTATGGAGCAGCGCCCCAAACACCAATTCGGGGACGTTATGGGTGGGGGTGGGGGCGCTATTGGGGTTTGCCAGCTCCTTAACGAACACTATAGGGATGGTTTGGGGGGGGGGGGGGGGGCACTATTCTTTAACCAATCAGATTTCCTTTTCTTTTTGATTTCTTTTTTTTATATAAAGTTAAAGGGGCTTTTTATCACACACCGTGCAAGTTAACGATAAACCCCATGTTAAGTTGTCGCTGATGTGGCATGAGGGGCTTTATCCGGCACCATGTAGCCTTAAAGTTGGTGTTTAAATTTATGCAACATCCAAGTTGTATCTTTTTATTCAAACAAAGAACCACCAAGTCCGTATTTTATGTGCCTGAATTGAGTTGTTTTGACTATGATAAAGTCTTTTACCCTTTTCTCCTCAATTAAGTGTTCTTATATTTTATATATGTATATGCCCATCTTTATATGTATTCACAATGTCGTATACCAAATGAAAATATCGAGTGAACAAGACGAATGAGAATACTCATTTGGTATGCCAGTTTACACCATTTTTCATCATGAAAACCTTACGGATGTTTGAATTTATCAACGAATGGTAGCAGAAATAAGAGGGTTGCTTAATGGGTTGGAATGGATAAATTTGTGGTGTGGGTCTAAATGGGTTGGGTCGAGTTGACCTGGAATCACATTTTTGTTCATATTTAAAAAAAATCTTATGCGAATGTTGGGCGGCTTTCAACTTGTTTATCCTATCTGATCTATTTGGCCCGTTTTATTTTTAATAACCCAAATCTATCTCCTATCAAGTAAATTTCCATTCTTTCAGTTTTTTAATCGTCGCTTCTAGTGAAGTTGCATTTCACCGCTTAACTAGACAGCCGGTTCTTCATTTGCATTCGTCCCGACCATACCACTTTGACCTCTGATAACAAGACTCCATTAAATGTGACTTTTTTGTTTTGTAGAGGATAAGCCTAAAAGATATAAAAAGCCACCCATGGTTCCTAAAGAATCTCCCAAGGGAATTAACAGAAGCAGCCCAAGCTGTGTATTACAGGAAGGAAAATCCAACATTCTCTCCACAAAGCGTGGAGGAAATCATGAAAATAATGGAAGAAGCAAGATCCCCTCCTCATGCGTCACGTTCCATTGGAGGCTTTGGGTGGGGCCACCAAGATGATGACGACGACGAAGACGACAAAGATGATGAAGATGAGTATGATAAAAGGGTCAAAGAAGCTCATCAAAGTGGAGAAGTTCGTCTTACTTAAAAAGTTTTCCTTTCTTAATTAGCCTAAGTTTGTAAAAAGTTGGATTTTTGCTTATGAAATCCTTTTGGCATGTTGCCATGCATGTGAGAATATTTAGGTGTGTTGATGCTACTGTATGCTTGAATATGGTTTCGGTAAAGAAAAAAAAAGATTCCCTTTTTTTGGTATTATGGAAGTGGGAATGTCTTAAATGTTAGTAAACTAGTTAATGCCCCGCCAGCGTTGCGGGGCGATGGCCGAATAATTCTCAATCAATTAAAAGAACACTATTATAGTTTTGTTAGGAAAAAAGACTAAAACGATGAGAAGACCGTAGTTCTAAGTTCAGGGCAAAACTGTAGTTTGTCAGGATTAATGAGCGAGTGTTAAACAACTCTTTCACATGGAAAAAAATTAAATCCAGTCAACCAAGTAAAAAAACACTCTTATAGTTTTGCTAAAAAAACTAAAACGATAGCAATACTGTAATTTGAACTGAGGGCAAAGTTGTATTTGTTGAGTTGGGTAAAATCGTAATTGCCAAAAGTTAAAGTGATGGCAATACCATAAATTTGAACCAGAGACAAAATCGTAATATAACTTTGCACTAAGGACAAAAGCATAATTTTAAGTTGGGAACAAAACTATATTTTTAATTTGAACTGGGGCAAAATCAAAATTTTGAACTGAGGGCAAAATCGTAATTTTGAATTGGGGGGTAAAAGCATACATTTATTTTGAACCGGGCAAAAACATAATTTTAAACTGAAGGCGAAATCATAATTTTTGAAACGGGGTGAAAATTCAAAATCATCATTTTTAGTTTTGGGCAAAAGCAAAAATTTATTTTGAACTGGGGCCAAAATTGTAATTGTAACGTGTAAGGACAAAAACATAATTTTAAGCTGGGAACAAAACTATATTTTTTATTTTGTAAGATCGTTTTCAGACCCAAACGAGTCGTTCAGAAGAGTTTTTCACCAATTCAAGAGGCGGAAACTAATGAATTAGCGTTATTCCAGCTGTATTCACTTTAATCTGTTGTTTTTATTGATCAGAAAGCTGTTTACATGCACGACAACACTTCGGCAGCACTTCGTGGCTCACCGGAAGACAATGACACAACTGACTAATGATTTCGCTCCAAGTATCCTATATATAGGCCTAGCTATTCCGCTTGAATGTAACCTGTATGGTTCAAGCGGAATCACAATATAACACTTCAAGCGAAATCATGACTTAACCTAGTTCGAGCGGAATCAGCCTGATAAGGGGTTTCGCTTGAAATGACATCTTATCATTTCAAGCGGAATCACTTTCAAATACAACATTCTTGGATTCCGTACCCTATTCTCACTAACTCTAATCAAGACTCGATACAAGACGTAGGCGACAGACGGATGCACCAACAAACTCCCCCTCGGATGTTGACGGAGTCTTCAGTGTTGAGTCTTCGGTTGTCAAACCTTCAGTCTTTATCAGTCTTCATGCTTCTCTCCGAAGTATTCTCCATTGTAAGCATCCTTACTCAAACTTTATCACCAACAAACTCCTCTCTCTCGGATGTTGTATCTTTAACATTTAATAGAATCAGCAAACTCAGGATCAGAATCTGGCACTTTGTTCTTCAGACTCCCCCTCTCAGTTTGCTGGGATCGTAGTCTGGAAATCACAGAATCAAGATCATTGCCTAGCTCTTATCCTGCACAGATCTCTACCCAACATATAAGTTTCTTCAAAGTTTAAATCTTTTAAAATTTAGAAACTATTGTGGTAAACATTCAAAATGATTTATTTTCTGAAAATCTCTTGAAAAATACAATCATTTTCACACACTCTTTATCCAAACCTGTTCTTCATGTTTAGCACTTGGAATTTCGAAAATCAGCTTTTCTACATCAGATGCCGAAAATCTTTTTGGATTTTTCAAAATTTTATGCTAAAACACACTAAAATCTTTTTGGATTTTTGAATGAAAGTAAATGCAGTAAAGAAACTATTTACAAACAATATTTTTGTGAGTTCGTGCAAGAGGATCATATCAGTTTTGAGACAAATCGCTAACACCGTTAAGCTTTAAACATTTTAATCTCTTAACAATTCACCTAGATTGTCAGTATACTGATCCACTTAAATTTTCACACAAATTCCAACTGTTCCGAGATACGAAATTAGTATTTTAGATACTTAAACTCATTCGTGTGTCCCACTACTTGAATATACTCCCGTATCCAGATCCCAATATTCGGTCTTACAGGTGAGTATACCTAGATGATATCTGTAAAGGGGTTAAATTGCGAGGGCCGTGAGAGCTCAGGTCGATACTTCCGTATACGCAGAGAGATGACGGCTTCGACTTTTGGTGTGTCCCCTTTAGAGGATCTTTTCTTCAACAGCTCATGATTAGCATTTTTCAATGGTTCATCATTTTTTAAGCTGAGGGCTGTGCTGTTTTTCAAGCATTTGCAGAAAGTATTATACGGGGACTAGGTCAGAATTTCCATTCAGCAGAAGTCCCGGAATAATACACCAGATATCACTGAGTATAAAGACCTAGTATCTCAGAAAGTGGGACCTTTCAAACAAGATTTCGGGGGTTACCCATATATCCAAGAAATGTTCCCCACGAGATAAGCAAGTTCGAATTTAGGTTTATATCTCGTCACAATCTACTAAATGTGTAAAAACCTACTGACACATCGATAGTAAGATTATTTATCACATTTAAACATTTCATATCTTTAGCGTGTTGTGATAGTCCACTGATGTACTATCATTTCCTCTTTTAAGCAACAAAAACTCATTTTTGAATTTTTCGATGTTTTTGGCTTTTTCTGATTTTCTAATGTTAAAGAAATTGAAAACAAACTGTACAAGAACATGACAACTGATATGAACCGCCTCAATTCTCCATCCACTTGGCATAAACAATCAGAACTCCCCCTCACAACAAACTATTTTTACATTATGATTTCAAAACACTTAAGTTTGTTTTAATCAAAATGGTTTTTCCGGAAAATAAGTTTGTTTATCAACCACTTGTAGGTTTGGGGTCACTTCATCACTTTGTTTACCAAACTTTTTGAATGATGGTTAAACCAAGTTCAAATTAATGACCTTGATTAACCACTTGTAGAGACAATTATCAAACATTTTCAACCAATTACCATCTATTGGTTGAATTCTCAAGGTGTCGATTCCTACTCCACACTTACCAACCTGGGAGTTCTGACAATTCACACTTCTCAATTTAAATTTTCAAAAACTTTTTCAAGAATGATGCCGATTTATGCTCCACGATTACCAACTTGGGAGCTCCGGCAGGTCAGGTTTCTATTCTTTGAAGAATATATCCACCCAAGCCTGACCAGCCTTGGGTGTAACTTTTTGAGTCTCATTTGGGGTTCCATCTTTCCTTTTTGATTGATAAAACTCTTTTACCCCTTTAGCCTTTCTCTCAATCATTTTTCCAAAAATGTTTTTCACTGCAGGGTTAAAGGCTTTTTCAATATCTAATTCTTTCTTTTTAGGAAAGAATTGATTTGAAATTTCAACTTTCCCGATTTTAGATTTCAAATTTTTAGCATTCAGTGGTGGAAAATTCACATCATCCACTGTCAGAACTGATTTATCAACTTTTCCTTCAACACGTGGCTCCTCTGATTTTATGGAATCAGATTCATCACCAGAACTGTTTTCTGAACCCTTAACAACCCATTTTTGATTTTTTAGATTTTCTTTTCTTTTTAAAACATACTTTGAACATTCTCCTACCTCAAAAGTTGAATTTTCAAAGCCTGTAAATTTTTTGGTTGTAAGTTCAGTTTTCTCAACAACTTTCTCTTTCAGTTTACCAAGACTCCCTGTTTTGTCTGTATTGCCTTTGGACAATTCCTAGCAATATGACCCACTGTTTTACACTGAAAACAGGTTCTCGTCTCTGTAGTCTTCTGAGCACCATTTTTCTTCATGTTCTCTTGCTTCTTGGCAAGGAAATCTTTGTTCGTCTGGTTTCTGAATGCTTGCTCCTTTTCAGCTTCTGAAGTTTTTCCTGAAACAAACACAGTTTTTGGTTTATAAACTTTTTCATTTTTATAATTTTTCGGTTGATTAAATCCAAGACCTGTCTTTTTAAAATTACCATTGTACTTTGATTTCTTTTGGAAATTATAACCACAATTGTAACCCATTTTCTTATTAATTCTTTGTTGATCTCTTGAAGTGTATTGTTTAGGTTTTCCAGTAAGATTTAAATCTTTTATTTCAGAAATATTAATTTCTGAGATTTTGAAAACCTTGTTAATCATTTCAATTCTAACACTTCTTATTGGAAAAATCTCATCAGTATATAATTTGTCAGAATCTATCAAAGTATATGCTACTTTGACCGGTTCGTCATTCAAATTAGATTTTGATAGCAAAAATTCTTTATCATAAACCCGTTTGTCCTTTTTGATTGTTGGCTTTGACGTATCGGACTCAGACTTTGACTCGGATTTGGACTCCGGTTTTGACTCCTCTATGTCATCTTTGTCTAACACCTGATCGACCACACTTTTTATCAACTTGGACTCATGATCGGTATCAGACGATGTGAACGTGACATCAATATTTTCTGGTAAGTTATCTGACGACACAGACTCCCATTGTAAGTTAATTGCCTTTTCGACTCTTTCGGAATTTGGATTTCGAGGTGAATATCCATTTTCGATCGGGGGCGGACATCTCTTGTAAACAACACTTGATTTCTTACCAGAAATTTTCACTTCATCCTCTTCTTCTGTCTCGGACTTCTTTTCTTCTGAAGTCTTTTCTTCATCAAACGTCTTCAATCTTTCCACAATCGGATAAATCCTGTCAACAACAAAAGTAGAACATGAGTAACTTTTCCATAAATTGTTAACTCTTTCAGTTTCGATTCTTTGTGTTACCAACTTTAATTCCAGCTCAGCACACTTCTCTGTGTAGAAATTGACGTCATCAAGCTGTCTCATGTAAGCTCCTTTGAGAGTATTCATTGCAACAACTTGTTCACTGTTCGATTCAGTGTACTTGTTCATTTCTCTGTTCAATGTATCATATGATTCTTTTAACCTTTTGATGTTGTGTAGCAACTCGTTGTTTTGCTTGATCAAAGAATCACAATTCATACACTTTTCTGGAACTTTGATTTCTTCAACATCTGTTTTGATCTCAAAATCTGGAACTTCTTTGACTGTTCTTCTCATTTGAAATACCTCAGCTTTTTTTCTTTTTCTCGGCTTCAGCTTCAGCTTTTCTTCTTTCTTCTTCTTCCTCCTTTTCTTCAATTTTTCTCCATTTCTCCTCTTCAGCTTCCCTAAGCTTTCTGTATTTTTCTGCCCAATACTCATCATAAGCATTAGCAACAAAAGCTTTAACATTTGACATCTCTTTGGACATCTCTTTGGCCATGAATTCTTGGTCTGGACAATAATTGTCCCAACTGAAACCTTCAGGCAACTTTTCATCGTCTTGATCTGCCAAACATACTTTGCTGTCTATTGGAATGTATTTATCCCAACTGAAACCACTATCCTTGCCCTAATTAACCAGACAAGCTCTTTTTGAATCTTCAATCACATTTCTACCATGTGCTGTTTGTGCCTGATGTTGTGCCTATTGTTGTTGATATGGCTGTTGTGTAACTTGATGATAAATCGCCTTCTTGTGATAGTCGTTGTTTCCGAAAGGGTTTTGAGCTCCACTTGCTTTTCGATTTGTGCACTCTCTCTTGAAATGCCCCTTTTCCCTGCAATGAAAACAAGTAACTTTAGATTTATCAAAACCTAAAGTTGAAACGTGTGCCTCGCGAAAATCATCTCTGCCTGTAATTTGTTTAAACTTTTCAGCCCGTCTCAACACACTAGCCATGCACCATTTAATATCCATCAATTCCATTTCCTCAGCATCAATTTGATCGTAATCCTCTTTCATGAGCATTGTGTCACACCCCGAAATTATCAGAGCATTGGCGTGACTGGACTGGTATCTTCATTGCACAGCAGAAGCAAATAATTTAAGTCTTTTAGAAAATGAACGCCACTAAGTACTCGACTCTTCATGGTCATCCTATTCCAACCGCGCACCTTGTCTTAGAAATGCAACCTGAGAAAGAAACATGCGAAAAATCAACACAAAGTTGAGCGAGTCCATAGTTTGTTTGTAAAAGATTTGAAATAAATCTTTTGAGTTGTGAAAGATTTGAAATAAACCTTTTGAGTTGAGAAAGATTTGAAATAAATCTTTGGAATAACCGGTTTTTGAAATAGTATTGAGAAAACGAATCAAAAGTCATTTTCTTGCCAAGTTATATGGAAACGTTGTGTTTGTAACACAGTATGTTCATGAAAACCATGTGTAACATACCAATTTTTATCATATAAATTATAAGGTTTGGTTAAATTTATTAACCACCAGTAACTAGTAACTAGTTTATTTTTAATATAAATATTCAACCCAAATAGTTTTAAACATTATTTTATATAGTTGGTTGAAATATTATATTAATAAATTGGCCTATGCATGGGTGACCTGTCTAATAGAATAAAAGTATATAAAAACTCATATAATTAGACGGGTAGATTACGGGTAAGTCGACTGTTAGAAAAGAAGTAACTAGACGGACGCATGAACCGTCTAATAATAAAATTATAAAAATATATGATATTTGAACCTACTCCGTTTTTAATAAAACTTAGACCCAAATGTAGACAAAAATATTCTCATTCTAAAGATATATTTATTATTTTCTTGAACGTTATATTTTAAAAGTTATACGAGCCAAATAAGTGAAGCAATTAAATTAATTATAATATATATATTAAAATAAAATAATCAAATAATATTTGACAACTTACAACAGAGTACGTGTATGAATTTAGGATATGTATAGTATTATCAAATAATATAATTTCATGACTATGCATAAAATGTAATTCGTGGAAGTCCAAAGGACACTTAATTTTAAATTCATATGTATACGTGGATGGTATACATGAAATCAAAGTTTCAACAATTTAGTATAAATAGACTACCATTCCACCATTTGTAAATACACAAGTTCTTTTCTTTCCTTCACACTCTTCCGTTATATCGGTAGATCCTTTGGTTTTTTTTATTTAAACTTATAATAATAATAATAAGGCTTTGCCCTGTTAAGTATTTTAACTCCCGATCACCGCTACCCTTTCCGATTGATCTGAGTCCCATAACGCATGTCAGAGCTCTGCCCGACTAAGTTCGTTGGGATTCTGTCTCGGGACATCGGGACAAGTTTGATTTAGGGGTACTATACTTAACACGAGTGCATTATATATTTTTAACAGCCCAAAAGTATACCCAAAATTTAAACCAGAAGTCTTTCTAGTTGAACCCTAAAGTTACACAAGGGGTCCATTCTCTTTTCTTACCGTTTTATTCTCTCTTTGTGATTTACCCCAAAACTATTATTTATTATTTCTATTTTGTAAACAACTTTCATCAAAAGTCATGCCTATTATTTTATTTACCCAATAGGGAACCATAGTTGAGACACCCAGGTAATCCTGCACAACTCCTAAAAATTTTCATAGCAATCAGAATCAGGATCAGGGCCCCTAAAACCCAGGGGGGGTAAACCCTAGTGGACGATTATCTTCAAATCTCGTTGTCGAATTCGAATTTAAAGAAATCATCAACTCAGCAGGCCTAGTCCCACACGTGGCAACCCTATGACCATTACGTGTCCCTTACGGACCGTAAGGGATAAGTCTTACGGTCCGTAAGCCTGTCAAATTTCGTGTATAAATAGCAGGCATCGGCACTTGCAGTCTGCTCTTCATTCGACGATTAAATTCCGATTATACACCGAGTTATCGTCCAAATGCTCTAAAAACACACACGCGAATCACTAATTAGTATAGCAGGGTGCTGCTACGATACAGGGTATTAACTCGATCGCTATTACGATTCATTTTCCGACCGATCAATATATCCAATGGATGTTTAAGTGCCACCCACATTAGGGTTATACTTTGTCGTTCGTCGTTAATTCGATGGATGTTTAAGTATCGCACTTTGTCGTTCGTTGTGAGAATTTGATCTCGTGAGTTATCGTAATTGTTGTATTAAGTTACCTACCTAGTTCGTATGCACTAGATTACAAGGCTAAATCAATAGGCTAAGCTCTGCCTGTGTAAATCTGCAATATATCAAGGCTTATCTGTATACTAAACTTTGGCCGTATGAATCTGCATGATTATAATGTGAGTCATTCTCTCTTTTTATCAAATGTTTTACAATACTCCAAATTATTTTCAGAATTATAATTAAAGTGATTAAGTTGATGTAATCACCAAATTACAGCCAGTAGTGGGGTATTGTGCACATTACTACTGTTTTTATCACTTTAGGTGGGCGAACCTAAAATTTAGTGATACGTCATTCATTGGGGCAGCCAATGGTGATATGACCACTGTCACAGATCCGGTCGAGTGACAAATACTGTGGGTAGTTGGTTGATATCAGAAACATATGTAAAAGATCTTAATACTGTAAATTATAATAAACGAGTCGTTTTAGTAAACTGAATGATTCACTCAGTATTTCCCGCTGACAAAACCTTTTTCAAACGCGTTTTAGGTAATTACAGTAGATTGGAGTAAGGATTGGATCCGGCACTAAAAGACATCAAGAAGTGGCTTATTTTATTAATTAAATCAAATTAAGAAATATTGTTTTTATTAAAAGCTACCTTTGTAACAATGGAATTTATTCCATCTATTTAAATAAAATCCGGTGTTTCTAAACTCTGATATTTTTCCTAACTCACGGTCCTGATGAAATTTCTGCTGCAGTGTTTTTCAAAATAATCACCGGTACCACTGGACTGCTCGCGGCTCCCGATTCCGGCCAGGATGGGGTCGGGGGACGTGACAGTAAAGGTGGTATCAGAGCCACTGCTTTAAGCTTATAAGTGTTGTGATAATAATACTTAAGCTTAAATAAAAAGAGTTAGGAGATTACTGTTAAATGGTAGCACAGCCGATAGCAGTTAGACTTGAACATAAGAAAAGATGCCTTAGTATAAGCTAAGCTACTTGTTTACGCAATTAGGTGTTATAATAATACCTAAGTTTAAACGGAAAATTAGAAGCTTAATATTATCTGATAGCACCCCGGATGATATTTAGACTTGAACTTAAAAATTTTGCCTTAAATAAACTTTAAGGTAAATTACTTATATAAGTACAATATAATGGATATTGGTATTCCATAAAAATGACGATTAGCAGGCAATAGCACGTAATTGCTTCTTGTTTATTGATATTACTTGATCTAGAATAAAGATATGTTATGGAAATACAAATTTCCTTGATTCTGGATAAAAGCCCTAAAGAGGCACTGTTAAAATCTTGAAAAGATACTATTTATGGGAAATAGAAAATTTTCTCCGGCAAAACTGGGTATAGAGTAGCAGACTCTCCAGCTTGTCTGGATATACTGAAGTTACCTCTCCGGCGCGAACCGGATAAGACGGGGTAAATAAAATGTCAAATCAGTGACAAGATTTCCCTAAATAAAATCATAACCAGATATTTGACTTGTTTTTGAAAATATAAATCTACTAAATACATTGACCTTATAGAAGGTATGTATATTACAGCATGTGAAATATATAATTATATAGATATGTATATCTATAAGAAATTCCAAAAGTCAGTTAGGAATAAAGCACAAGCATATGTGTCTAGATTTCTTTATTAGGAATCTGTTTTCCGATATCAAACATTATTTCGTTTGATCATTTGTCTCGTAGCTCATGTGACAAAATAAACAGTGGAAATTCTATAAGTTGGAACACCATCAAAAATATAAGAATTTCCAATGCGTTATCATAAACTATTAACGCAAGTAAGAAACATCTAAAGTTGTGCTAATGCACAAGAAAACACATGAAATTTAAATTATATATATCCACGGACATCGAAGTTATCACACATGACTTCCAAGGCAAGACCTTTGGAAAATATAAATTAGGCACGATGACACCAATATTAATTCCGTCAGTAAAAGAACTCCTAATAAAAAAAAGCGGCACTTTGCCACATGATCTTACAAACAATCACAATATCACTGAGGTACGTTGGAACAATATTTCACAACCATCGGTGCACAGTCTAATCAGAGTCATAATTATTATCACTGCAAAAGGAGTCATATACCTTTGCAAATTCCCTATTTTATCTTATTCAGCATTCCCTGGTAATGTCGCTTAACAACAATTATCACACGAAATTCCAGATAAAGTTTTTATATTTCCTTTCGTTGAAATTCTGACTCCTGCATATAAATTAACATTCGCATTTCTACTTCCTCTAACTAGTCATCATATCATGAGAAATTTTTTTTCATAGTAGCAAATATCGATCTATTTCATTTCTTGGTAAATCCACACGTTACATTTGCTCTGTTTGTTGCGCATATGATTCGCTTGCTTTATGAAAACCACTGGAGGACTTCATTCCGAATTATTATTTTATCCAAACTCAAATATCATTTCATTATATTTAATTTTTACTATAAATCGCATTATTGCAAAACGATAATTCTTTGATATCAAGTCAATGATTTTTGTTAAATAATTGAAGTAAAGAATTTATACTTTTATATATATATATATATATATATAAATTATGTTGAAGTATACTTTCATTTTAAGTGTATGTTTAAGTTATATATTATTAATAATTATTAGTAATAATAGTGTTAATATTATACTATGGTTATTGTCTAGGGCAAGTATTGAATAGCCTAGCCTTAGTTAGGCATGGACTGGCCACCTATGCTTAAACAAGGCAGCACTAACCAATATCCGCCATGATAATGACTAATTAATTAAGTCATCCTACTTAGTAAATTTTAATATATATATATATATATATATATATATATATATATATATATATATATATATATATATATGAATATATACTTTGTACTGTAAGAAAAATTTTTATAAAACAATACATGAATTAAAGGGACGAATAAAATTATATAAATAATTGTATATCACATGTTTTATGATAACTAGGTACCATAACACTCTGGCAAGAAAATAACCATTTAAGAATAATATAGTAGTCATCAACTACGTTGGGTTAGGGGAATATTGTAATATATAAGAATAGTCCCCGTTTTCACTTATTTACAACATTTGTAAATACATTCACAACGTTATATGGTTTTAAAATGAAAATAAGTAATCACATAGAATCGACCCATTAAGTATTATATATTTACGAAATATTTTACAAATACTTCTGTATAATAAATATTTTTACACCTTTATTTACAACTTTCATTTAACGTTATAAATAATAGTGATTTCTTTTACAAAATAATAATACTAAAATATTTTAACGGTGTTTTGTAATATATATTACATAGTATTTATATTTGATATGTAAGATACAGTTCAGACAAGGACACAAATAATATATATTACATTTACTTTACAAATATAATATAATGGTTGGTCATGCCAAAACAACTTGTTCTTATTATATTTCAATCTCTAGGACATAGTATGAAAAATATAGTCACTAATAGTGTACTATCACATTGTTTCACAAATTAAAACAACTTGGAACTCTAATACACTAACCCTATGATCTTTTTGTGTATCTTTGCAATTTACTCATCTCAGCACATTGATTTACACATATCATAAATATTGACAATTCATTTTCATGCTTTTATTTCATTTGAACCTATCAATTCTAAGTCTCCCTCAGTTGCCAATCAAAGTAAGATTTCTTTTGACAAATAATTTTATTGATTCTAAAAAAAATCCTTCACATTCATTTTAAAATATCTATCGATCATATTTCTTTTTGCTTAAACCTAGCCATTTTGGAAATCATATCTTTCCATCTCATTCGTTTGTCATCAATTTCTTGAACTAATTCAGTTGAACCATTGAATCCTATTTATGGTACAACTTGTATTCACAAACTTTGATACTTTAAATTCTGTGTCATTAATATTAAAAATTATTTTTATTGACTAAAATATGACATAAGTCTAAAAGAAATATCGTAACCCAAATCTCGAGGACGAGATTTAAAACAAGGTGGGGAGGATGTAACATACCAATTTTTATCATATAAATTATAAGGTTTGGTTAAATTTATTAACCACCAGTAACTAGTAACTAGTTTATTTTTAATATAAATATTCAACCCAAATAGTTTTAAACATTATTTTATATAGTTGGTTGAAATATTATATTAATAAATTGGCCTATGCATGGGTGACCTGTCTAATAGAATAAAAGTATATAAAAACTCATATAATTAGACGGGTAGATTACGGGTAAGTCGACTGTTAGAAAAGAAGTAACTAGACGGACGCATGAACCGTCTAATAATAAAATTATAAAAATATATGATATTTGAACCTACTCCGTTTTTAATAAAACTTAGACCCAAATGTAGACAAAAATATTCTCATTCTAAAGACATATTTATTATTTTCTAGAACGTTATATTTTAAAAGTTATACGAGCCAAATAAGTGAAGCAATTAAATTAATTATAATATATATATTAAAATAAAATAATCAAATAATATTTGACAACTTACAACAGAGTACGTGTATGAATTTAGGATATGTATAGTATTATCAAATAATATAATTTCATGACTATGCATAAAATGTAATTCGTGGAAGTCCGAAGGACACTTAATTTTAAATTCATATGTATACGTGGATGGTATACATGAAATCAAAGTTTCAACAATTTAGTATAAATAGACTACCATTCCACCATTTGTAAATACACAAGTTCTTTGCTTTCCTTCACACTCTTCCGTTATATCGGTAGATCCTTTGGTTTTTCTTTTATTTAAACCTATAATAATAATAATAAGGCTTTGCCCTGTTAAGTATTTTAACTCCCGATCACCGCTACCCTTTCCGATTGATCTGAGTCCCATAACGCATGTCAGAGCTCTGCCCGACTAAGTTCGTTGGGATTCTGTCACGGGACATCGGGACAAGGTTGATTTAGGGGTACTATACTTAACACGAGTGCATTATATATTTTTAACAGCCCAAAAGTATACCCAAAATTTATACCAGGAGTCTTTCTAGTTGAACCCTAAAGTTACACAAGGGGTCCATTCTCTTTTCTCACCGTTTTATTCTCTCTTTGTGATTTACCCCAAAACTATTATTTATTATTTATTATTTCTATTTTGTAAACAACTTTCATCAAAAGTCATGCCTATTATTTTATGAGAAAAATGCCCGGATAGTCCCTGTGGTTTCGCCTTTTTTCACCTATAGTCCCCAACTTTCTAAAACTATCTGTATAGTCCCCAACTTTTCAATTTTCGTTCCCGGATAGTCCCTAAGCCTAACATCAGTTAGTTTTCTCAGTTAACATGATATGAAATGACAAAAATACCTTTACTATAAAACAAAATAACTTAACCTATTAAATAGATTTATGTATTTGTGGGACCCATTCTTTTATAAAAAACAAAATAACAACCCCACCCCACCCCACTCTCTTTCTTACCCTCTGCTTCTTCCTTCTCATCTCTCTCTACACTTCCCTCTATCTCCTTCTCTTCACCGCCACTACCATCAACCTTCCCCACACACCACTCCAAGATCACCTCCATTCTCAAACATCAACACCACCTCCATCGTCAACCTTCCGACGGGTGTTCACATCTCTACCACCATTTAACACCACCACCAGCAAAAAGCTAATCCAACCCATCAACCACTACCACCACTTGCCAACACCACCGGCCCCCACCCACCCGCCCTCACCTCCACCTGCAGCTCCACCCACAACCACTTGCGGCCCCCACCCGCCCTCACCCCCACCTCCAGCTCCACCCACAACCCACTGCCGCAACCACAACCACCATCGCCGCCATCATCATTCAGCACCACCTCCATCACCACGGGGTCAGAGTAAATCAAACATATAACACTAGTTATATGCATCAATCGATACCAGATTAATCATTTCAGAAATTGTTAAAGAACGGAGCACGGAAAGATAATAACTTACTGTCGCTATATGAATCGGAATTCAAAGGAAGACAGATTGGGGGAATTTCAGCCATTGATGCAGTGATGTAGCTCATTAAAAGCACAAACAGATTAATGTTGCTGTTGATAAGCCAATCTTTACTTTTACCCATTAATTATGTATTTATGTTATCATTGAAAATTGATCCACCATTGCAGATGTGTATAGGAAGAGAGAAGAAAGTGGGGGGTTAATTGAAAATTGATGGTGGATGATTCTTGTAGATGTTGCACAGTATGGGAACGGAGAAAAAGAGAGAGGAAGGTGTGGTGTGGTGTGGTGTGGGGTGGGGTGGGGTGGGGTGGGGTGAGGTGGGGGTAGGGATGGGGTTGTTATTTTCTTTTTTATAAAAGAGTGGGTCCCACAAATACATAAATCTATTTAATAGGTTAAGTTATTTTGTTTTATAGTAAGGGTATTTTTGTCATTTCACATCCTGTTAACTGAGAAAACTAACTGATGTTAGACCTAGGGACTATCCGGGAACGAAAATTGAAAAGTTGGGGACTATACAGGTAGTTTTAGAAAGTTGGGGACTATAGGTGAAAAAAGGCGAAACCACAGGGACTATCCGGGCATTTTTCTCTTATTTTATTTACCCAATAGGGAACCATAGTTGAGACACCCAGGTAATCCTGCATAACTCCTAAAAATTTTCATAGCAATCAGAATCAGGATCAGGGCCCCTAAAACCCGGGGGGGTAAACCCTAGTGGACGATTATCTTCAAATCTCGTTGTCGAATTCGAATTTAAAGAAATCATCAACTCAGCAGGCCTAGTCCCACACGTGGCAACCTTATGACCATTACGTGTCCCTTACGGACCGTAAGGGATAAGTCTTACGGTCCGTAAGCCTGTCAAATTTCGTGTATAAATAGCAGGCATCGGCATTTGCAGTCTGCTCTTCATTCGACGATTAAATTCCGATTATACACCGAGTTATCATCCAAATGCTCTAAAAACACACACGCGAATCACTAATTAGTATAGCAGGGTGCTGCTACGATACAGGGTATTAATTCGATCGCTATTACGATTCATTTTCCGACCGATCAATATATCCAATGGATGTTTAAGTGCCACCCACATTAGGGTTATACTTTGTCGTTCGTCGTTAATTCGATGGATGTTTAAGTATCGCACTTTGTCGTTCGTTGTGAGAATTTGATCTCGTGAGTTATCGTAACTGTTGTATTAAGTTACCTACCTAGTTCGTATGCACTAGATTACAAGGCTAAATCAACAGGCTAAGCTCTGCCTGTGTAAATCTGCAATATATCAAGGCTTATCTGTAGACTAAACTTTGGCCGTATGAATCTGCATGATTATAATGTGAGTCACTCTCTCTTTTTATCAAATGTTTTACAATACTCCAAATTATTTTCAGAATTATAATTACAGTGATTAAGTTGATGTAATCACCAAATTACAGCCAGTATGTGGGGTATTGTGCACATTACTACTGTTTTTATCACTTTAGGTGGGCGAACCTAAAATTTAGTGATACGTCATTCATTGGGGCAGCCAATGGTGATATGACCACTGTCACAGATCCGGTCGAGTGACAAATACTGTGGGTAGTTGGTTGATATCAGAAACATATGTAAAAGATCTTAATACTGTAAATTATAATAAACGAGTCGTTTTAGTAAACTGAATGATTCACTCAGTATTTCCCGCTGACAAAACCTTTTTCAAACGCGTTTCAGGTAATTACAGTAGATTGGAGTAAGGATTGGATCCGGCACTAAAAGACATCAAGAAGTGGCTTATTTTATTAATTAAATCAAATTAAGAAATATTGTATTTATTAAAAGCTACCTTTGTAACAATGGAATTTATTCCATCTATTTAAATAAAATCCGGTGTTTCTAAACTCTGATATTTTTCCTAACTCACGGTCCTGATGAAATTTCTGCTGCAGTGTTTTTCAAAATAATCACCGGTACCACTGGACTGCTCGCGGCTCCCGATTCCGGCCAGGATGGGGTCGGGGGACGTTACACCATGTATTTGTAAAGTCTTGTATTTGTAATGTTCGCATAACCGCCAATGCCCACCCTGACTTTGACTCCATACCCGCAAAATCTTATGCTTTGAATTTTGTATAAAACATGGTATTTTTAATTTATATGAACAAGTAGTTTCGTAAGTATATATGTCCCTGGTATGTAGCAATAAGGAAAAAAAAAAGAGATCACCAATGGTTTGCAAAGCCAATGGTATGTGTGAAGTGCAAGTAGGAAGACTCAAACCTAGCGGATTTATGCGTTGGGCACAATGTCACCCCGAGGTCCGTTATGCTGGGCCTGGGGCTGGGCTCGCTACACCCAGATAGATCTACCGCTCCTGTCCCTCGGTCCTACCCTGAGGATTAATGGCCTCAAGTTTCCGCCTACCCACTCACATGATCTAAGTAGTAAACCCTCCTTAAGCTAACCATACCATGTATAAAAATGTCTGTAAGTGTCTGTAATCATTGTACATGTATTTTACCCCAGTCTCTAAGACTGATCCTCCCTCAGTCTCTAAGACTGATCCTTCCTCAATCTTATCACCAGATGATCTCATCCCTAGTCATGAAAATCATTCACCTTTCGATAATACGCATTTGTTTTGTAAAAACCGGTATGTTTAGTATAAACCTTTCGTAAATCATTTGAGTTTCTCGAAATCCCTTCGTAATATGATTTAGAAATACGAGTTTTGCGTTTGTTCCAAAACTTTGTATGTTTTTGCAAAACGTGCATGTCTTTCCACCCCGAAAACATTTACAAAAACGTAACAGTAAAAAGTGGGGGTTATGAACTCACCTGAATATTCCTTGTGCAAAGCTATCTAAATACGACTTCGTGATGTCGTTTCCAAGACTCGACTTGCTAGCGTGCATTCTACAGTATTCCTAACATGGAATATCTAATAAGTTTCGAATAATGTGGTAACTAATCTACGTGTTACCGAGCTTTACCGAATCGTTGATCGAACGATTTGACGGTAAATAGTTAACTTAATGAAAATGACTAAGTTAAATTGCCGCGAGAAGTCGTTTGAGTATGTAGGAATATTCGTATGAAAATATATAATAAACTTGTATTATATATGTTGCGTCTTGTATATATTTGCCAAAATATACGTATATGCCGTTTCGGCGTTTGAAATAAATATAAAAGTTATATTTATAAAAATTTCATCGAGTCGTTGTATGTTTAAAATAAATATATACTATATTTTTTTTATGAAAGCGAATCCGTGTTGTTCGATATCCGAAATAAATATATAACACTATATTTATTTATAAAGGATTTGTTTTGTTTGCTGTCGAAAATAAATACATAACTATATTTATTTTTATAAAAGGATTCGTTGAATTTCCGAAGTTCAAAACAACTATGTTTGTTGTTGTAAATAGTTTCCGAATCATTGTTTTTCGTTATATAATAAAACGCGTTATTTTTACGGATTTTCTCGAAAAACGGGCAGAGTTTCCTCTGTTTTTGGACGCCCCGACAACACAAGTTGTCTTTATATTTTCAAAATCAAATCAATACTCAACAATAATTACGTATCATCAATTTATAAAAACGAAATAATAAATCAAATTACTCTTTAACTATTACTTTCGTTATTTTGTTTGGTTCGAGCTCGTTATCACGTAAGTATAAATCACGAAAATACTAAACGTGTCATTACTTTTTACCAAGTCTTCATGTCGAAACGCGGACTAAGTTGACCCGGGTTGACTCGCTGAGTTGACTGAGTCAACCGGGTTTGACCCGAGTTGACCGAGTCAAAACTGAAGCTGACCGAGCCGCTTGACTGAACTGACTGGGTCAACTGAGTTGACCAAGTCAGCTTCTTGTTGACTGAGTTGACCGAGTCGACCGAACCGAGCCATCTGACCGAACCGGAACCAAATCCCTGTTGTCTTGTTGACCTCATAACTCGAACCTGAGACTAAGCTGACCCACTTGACTTGAAATCCAATTTGTTGAACCGAACCAAAGCTGAAATCACGAGGTCAGAACCGAACCTAAACTGAATCATGTTTACCCGAACTCAAAATGAGACCGAACCTGAACTGAATAACCATTACCTCTGCCGTCGTCCCCGGTTCTGGTGACTCTGGTGGTCATGCCGTCGCCGACCACCACCATATTCATCATCATCATTATCGCCGGACAAAAGCACCGACCACCGGATAATTGGACCGACCGGTGGTCTGAGTCTCTATCACACTCTCTGCTGCTCGAACCCCCAAAGACCGACCCGAACCTAACCCAAATCGAACCCGAAGCCGGTAAATTTTCCGGATAAAAACAATGTCCGGCGGTCAATGGCACCGACCGCCGGTTCTTTCAACCTTCTCGGCTTTCTTTCTCTCTCCTCGCCGTCTCCGTCTCTCTCTCTTCGTCGCCGCACCACCACCGGACCGTGGTGGTGGTGGTCGTTGAATTTGTAACAGGGGAGGGGGGGTGTCGTGAGTGTGCGAGAGGGATGAGGAGGGTGGTGTGGTTGTGTAGTCGCCGGTTAACTGGTCGGCACCTCCGGCTCCGCCGCCGGAGGAGGGGGACGAGGATGATGAGTGAAGGAGGGGGGGGTCGGGTGCTTGTTTTAAGGAATGATAGTGGGTGTGTGTTTGTTTTGTTGTATATGCAGAGAGGGGAAAAATGGTAGACTTCATGTCTCTGTTTGTTTGTGTGTGCAATGTATGAAGGGTGTATGTGTATAAATAGAGATAGAGTGTTTTATTGCCTTTCATGTATATAATTTACATTCAGGTCACTTGTATTTTCTTTAGGGTTAAAATCTTTTGTAGTGATTAATATAGATTTAATTGCTTTTGTAAATCTTGCACAATCTAGTCAAAAGATTTATAGAGATTTTGTGCAGATTTTTAGATCCTTAGAGACCTTACTAGATCTAGTATATTGTGTGTAGGTTTAGACTTGTGGGTTTTAGGCTTGAGCCCAGGGTCCACAAGCCCATTTCATGTGTAAGTGGCCTATCATTCCTACGAGACCCGATATTGCAACCCAAGCTCCATCAGCATAAAAATATCGAAAATAAATTTCGTAGAAGCAATTTTATGAAAAATAGTGTCAGTAGTCGCGTTCGGTGCGTTCGTTTGTCAGTTATGGTGAAAATTGCGTAAAACCGTGATGTTGCCGTTTTAAATTCGTTTTCTAATCCGGCTTCATTGTAATCACTAAAATTTAATTTCGGAGCTGAAATTTATCGTAAAAATTTAATATTTTTCGGCGTTGTCAGTATTCTGTACGGTTTCAATCTGTTACCGTTTAACGTTTCACAAGCTGCTCTGTAAACCACCGTTCGCTCACTGTAAAGTCGGATAAACGTTCCTGGGCACTCCAAAGGCCTAATTACATTAATTTGCTTTGTAAACACTAATTATTATTGCGTTAATCCTCTGTAATTAAGATCCGTAAATTACCGGTTGTCACACATTGGATTCCCGATCCTTCCTGCAACTAATCCTCCATAGGATTCAAGCACTGTAACCAACAAAGACATGTGACTTTTAGCAACTTCCTCAGTATAATTTTGATCATTTTCAAGCTTTAAGGCAATGTTGCATTGAAGAACTTTGCCACTCTTTGTTGTAGAAAATTGTGGATCATATGTTGGAAATGAAGAAAATCTTGTTGTGCCGCTTGATCCCTGAGATGAACTTTCAGAAGAACCTTTCGCATTAAAAGCAGTTTCAACTTTTGGAGAAAAATTTGTTTTTTCACTAACACCACTTTTAAAGTACAAGCCGATGTCTTGTTCTCCATCATAGTTCTTCATCCTAGCAATCTTTCTTTGCTCCATCTCTTGAGCTTCCAGATGTTTGATGAACTCACCCAGTGTCAGCTTTTTATATTCCTTTCTGTTGTTTCTCAACATCATCAGATACGTTCCCCAAATATCATGTGGTAACGCATCTGCAAGTTTCTCAATCAGCTCATCTGTATCCTTTTTTATCCCTAATTTTGTCATATTTCTCACCAAGTTACAATATCTCTCAATAATTTGCTTGGTGTTTTCAGATTTCAACCCACGAAATAGATCAAATTCTTTCTTCATGAGTGACATCTTGTTTTTAAGCATATCATCACTTCCTATAAATTTTGCTTCCAATTCAGTCCAGATCGAATATGCACTTCCATCATGTTGAAGCAAAATCAAAATGTCCTCCTTAATTGCTTGCTGTAGCAGACTCACGATCAATTTTTCATCTCTATACTTCTTTTTCTCCTCAGCACTCATTTCTCTGATTGTCATTATCTGATTACCGTTCTTTGTGGGCCTTTCATATGGAACTTCAGTGTGTTCCCAAGCATCCAAATGATAAGCTTCAACCCAATTGCCAAAACGTTCGGACCAACCATTATAATCATCAATATCCAAAAGCTTAGGCGGTTTTTGTGAAGTCCCCGTTTCATTTTCAAGCAATGTGGTCTGAGTAATGTTCATTGGTCCAGCAAAGGCATTGTAGAATTCGTTGTCCATGTTTCAATTTTCAAAGTTCACAAACTGTTCAATTTCAAGCGAACTAGCAAGACTACTGTTCCAAGCGAGATCAGTTTTTGGAGCGGAATCAACAATAATTTTTCAAGCGAAATCAGAATCTGGAGCGGAATCACCAAATTCTGTTCAAGCGAGATCACCAATGATGTTCAAGCGGAATCTCCTTTGAAAGTTTGAAGCGGAATCAATGTATTCTCAAGCGAAATCAAGATGCAATCCAAGCGAAATCACTATAATGTCATCATCTCGAACATGATTTCAAGCGGAATCAAGTAAAAATCAAATTTTAGCTCGATTTTAATTGTGAAACTTTCAAGGATTTATCAAAACATGATTGCGAGTGACTTGTGAAAATTTGAGCCTGTTTTACCGTAAAAAATTTTCAATTTTAAAGAAGAAGGTGTAGAAAATCAGAAAACACAGCTGAAATGGCAAGAACTCTTCCTCCTGCGCTCTGATACCACTTGTAGGATAGTTTTTAGACCCAAACGAGTCGTTCAGAAGAGTTTTTCACCAATTCAAGAGGCGGAAACTAATGAATTAGCGTTATTCCAGCTGTATTCACTTTAATCTGTTGTTTTTATTGATCAGAAAGCTGTTTACATGCACGACAACACTTCGGCAGCACTTCGTGGCTCACCGGAAGACAATGACACAACTGACTAATGATTTCGCTCCAAGTATCCTATATATAGGCCTAGCTATTCCGCTTGAATGTAACCTGTATGGTTCAAGCAGAATCACAATATAACACTTCAAGCGAAATCATGACTTAACCTAGTTCGAGCGGAATCAGCCTGATAAGGGGTTTCGCTTGAAATGACATCTTGTCATTTCAAGCGGAATCACTTTCAAATACAACATTCTTGGATTCCGTACCCTATTCTCACTAACTCTAATCAAGACTCGATACAAGACGTAGGCGACAGACGGAAAAAATCGTCATTTTTAACTGAAGGCGAAATCATAATTTGAACCGGACAAAAAAATAATTTTAAACTGAATGCGAAATCATAATTTTTGAAACGGGGTGAAAATTCAAAATCGTCATTTTTAGTTTGGGCAAAAGCAAAAATTTATTTTGAACTGGGGCCAAAATTGTAATTGTAACATGGGGATAAAATAATAATTTTGAACCGATGGCAAAATCGTAATTTTAAGCGAGGGACAAAAACATTATTTTCTTTTGAAGTGGGGGCAAAAGCGTAATTGTATTTTAAACTAAAGACGAAACCGTAATTTTAAAATGATTATAAAATGATAAAATATTTGGTCGAATAGGGAAGTGCCACGCAGCTGCGTGGCACTTTTCCCCTCACTTGTATTTGTATAGGTAGGAAGTTGCGGTTTTGGTCCTGTATTTTGACGGTTATTGTCATATTTTACAAAATTCAAATGTTTTATAGTTTATATACCAAGGTTTTTATTTTATTGCGGTTTTGGTCCACCATACTAACTCCATTCAACTTATAGTTAAATCCTGGTCACATGAAATGCATGTGCGTGGCATTTTGATAACTAACCATTCAAATGAAGGAAAACAAAGATTATTTAACTCCAAATGAAATATATTGGGTCCATGATCACACTACTAAAAAATGCATTTTTTTCCTATAAAAGTTTCCCACGACTCAATTTTAATTACAACTTTCCTACAGGGACAAAAAAGAAAAGAAAACCAAAAACTTTTCTACTATTTTCCGACAAAATCGCCACACAACAACCATTTGTAAAAATTTCATCACAAAATGTATTACCTTTTCAACAAAATTCCGAAAAAATAAATTTAAAGTTTATATTATTTGTAACTACAACAAAATCATCATCGTACTCAGTAAATCCCACCAATAGCAAAGCAAATGTAAGGTCTGATGAGGGTAAGATGTAGACAGCCTTACCTCTACCCTGTAGGATAGAGAGCCTGCTTCCAGTGAGATCCCCGACTCGATGTAACTACAACAGAATAAATAATTTAAGAAGTAAAATTTCTAAATTTGTCGAAAAGTTGTAGCAAACTGATACTGTTTGCTACAGTAGTTTTCCAACAAAAAAAGTTACTTTATATGTTATTTATCAATTTAGAAAAATAAATGATTTTAAAAAATAAAATGTTATATATGTCAGAAAGTTGTAGCAAATTGATACCAGTTGCTACAGATTTCAAACAAAAAAAGTTAATTTATCTGTTATTTCTTAATTTTAGAAAAGCAATTGAATTTAAAAAATAAAATGTTAAAGTTGTCAGAAATTTGTAGCAAATTAACACCAGTTGCTACATATTTCCTAAACAAAATGTTTTTTTTTGGTTATTTCTTAATTTTAGAAAGTAAATAATTTTTAAAACCAAATATTATATTTGTCAGAAATTTGTAGCAAATTGATTTAGTTGCTACGGATTTTCTACAAAAGAAACTATTCTATTTGTCGAGTTATTGGACCATGCTCGCCCCAAATTTTTATCATTACAGCAGTGGAACATCGAAAAACGGCAACAAAAAAAGTCAGAAACCGAGAGAGCAAACAACAAAAGTGACTTATTTCGTCATACAGCTGGGTCAATACGATTTGATCAACACCATTTCAACATGGTAGACTAACCATAATTATAAATATTATTAACTATCTATGCATTTAACACTTACAGTTTACATTACTCCTTTTTATTTAGGACAAAGAAAAGGGTAAAACAGTTGGATATACATACAGACTCATGCCACTAACAGGTGTAAAACAAGATGGGGAGATAAGTGAAAACGATTTTAGTTTGTTGGAGTTTGTTACCAACCATGCAAAACATTCATACGTAAGCTCTCTTTTATCATTTATTAATAATTATTGTCACTTTTAGCTTTACTCACTTGATAAAATTATAGGTCACGTACTCGCAACAACTCAAAGATTTGTATGGGAACATGGATTGCGATGATTTGAGGGAGTGACAATTGTAATATCAGGAATATTTTTATAATTATATATATTATAACGGACGTTTTAAGACTACTCAAATTAAAAAGTTATTTCTTATGTATATGTAAGTATATGTTTATAAAATCAAAATATTAGACAAACGTATATCGATAAAAGAAACTAATAAATTAATTTGACGTTTAAAATTTTTTTTAATAAACTTCGGTAAACAAATTCTAAATATATAATATGTAAATAATACTAATACAAATGCAATAGGAAATAGTAGAATGTCTTAAACTGCATATGTATTTTTAATATTGCATTTGTATTATTTACATATTATATATTTAGAATTTGTTTACTGGAGTTTATTAACGATTTTTTTAAACGTCAAATTTTGTAGTAATTTCTGTTGTGGATATAAATTTGTCTAATATTTTGTTTTTATAAACACATACTTACATATACATAAAAGATACCTTTTAGTTTGAGTAGTTTTAAAACATCTGTTATAATTATAAAAATATTCCGGATATTACAATAACTTTATTTTAAAATAATTTGTTTTTATTTTTACTTTATATAAAAAGTAATTTATCTTGTCATTATTATTTACTTTATAAACATATTTATATCAAATTTTTTTATAAAACTAATTTAAAACAAATTTCTATATATATAATTATTAACAAATAATAATCTTTTTGCAAAAAAAATATTTTACTAGATATATAATAACATTTTTTTTTTTGCAAAAATCAACTTTTATGTTATAAATAATCTTTTTGCACAAATCAACCTTTATGTAATCAAAAACCATAGTATCTTCACATGCAAAGCATGTGGGGTAACTTAACTGAGTTTTTGGTGATGTTAGTTGTAATGGTTATAGAACGTTACAAAACATGAACAAAAAGGTTGGGTTTTGTCGATTTCATAGTGAAAGTTTTGAAGTGTAGTTTATTTATAACGTAAAGGTTGATTTATGCAATTTAGTCTTATATATATAGTAAAATACTTTTTTTTTTTTTTGCAAAAACATTATTATTTGTTAATAATTATATTTTATATATATAGGGAGGGGCTCATGCGAGAACCACCCTTATTGTGAGAACCTTGAGAACCAATGTGAACACAACCTAAAATAGCTAAAAAAACCTAAAAAACCTAACCTCCACCCCCCCCCCCCCCGCCCCCCAAAAAAAACCTAACCCCCCCCCCCAAGCTAAATGCTGAAAAAAACCTAAACCCCCTCCCCCACCCCCTAAAAACCTAACCCCCCCCCACCCCCACCTCCCAAGCTAAAATGCTAAAAACTAAACCCCCAAAAAACCTAAAAATATCTAAAAAAAGATCTAAAAAAATCAAAAAAAAATCTAAAATTTTTTTAATATTTTTCATGTTAAAATCGCTACTTTTAGAAGCCAAAAAAAAAATTTTTTTTTTTGGCTTCGAAAAGTAGCGATTTTTTTATAAAAAATATTAAAAAATTCAAAAAAAAAATTTGTGTGATTTTTAGCTATTTTTAGGCATTTTTGGTCTGTTCACATTGGTTTTCGCGGTTCTCACAATAAGAGGTGGTTCTCGCATGATCTTCTCCCTATATATATAAACATATATAGATATTAGTTTTAAATTTATTTTATAAAAATTCGGATTTTAATATTTTTATAAAGTAAATAATAATGACAAGATAAATTACTTTTTATATAAAGTATAACTAAAACACAAATTCTTTTAAAATAAAGTTATTGTCATACCTATAATATTTATATAATTATATATATATATATTATAACGGACGTTTTACAACTCCTCAAACTAAAAAGTTTATTTTTATGTATATGTAAATTAATTTAACGTTTAAAAAAATCTTTAATAAACTTCAGTAAACAAATTCTAAATATATAATATGTAAATAATACTCTTACAAATGCAATAGGAAATAATAGAATGTCTTAAACTACATATATATTTTTAATATTGCATTTGTATTATTTACATATTATATATTTAGAATTTGTTTACTGGAGTTTGTTGACGATTTTTAAATGTCAAATTAATTTAGTAGTTTCTGTTATCGATATAAATTTGTCTAATATTTTGTTTTTATAAACACATACTTACATATACATAAAAAATACCTTTTAATTTGAGTAGTTTTAAAACATTTGTTATAATTATAAAAATATTCCGGATATTACAATAACTTTATTTCAAAAGAATTTGTGTTTTATTTTTACTTTATATAAAAAGTAATTTATCTTGTCATTATTATTTACTTTATAAATATATTTAAATCAAAATTTTTATAAAATAAATTTAAAACTAATTTTTATATATATAAATATATAATTATTAACAAATAATGTTTTTGAAAAAAAATATATTTTAATAACATTTTTTTTCAAAAATCAACCTTTATATTATAAATAATCTTTTTGCACAAATCAACCTTTATGTAATCAAAGACCATAGTACCCTCACATGCAAAACATGTGGGTAACTTAACTGAGTTTTTGGACGACGTTAGTTGTAAAAGTTATAGAACGTTACAAAACATGAATATAAAGGTTGTGTTTTGCCGATTTCATAGTGAAAGGTATGAAGTGCAGTTTATGTATAACATAAAAGTTGATTTATGCAATTTAGTCTATATATAATAACATGTTGCACAAATCAACCTTTATGTTATAAATAATATTTTTGCACAAATTAACCTTTATATTATAAAAGACCTTAGTACTCTCACATGCAAAGCAAGTGAGATAACTTAACTAAGCTTTTGGACGACGTTAGTTGTAAAGGTTATAGAATGTTACAAAACATGAACATAAAGGTTGGGTTTTGCCAATTTTATAGTGAAAAGTATAAAGTATAGTTTAGGTACAACATAAAGGTTAATTTATGAAATTTTGTCTTATTTATATTACGCCCTTTAGTATCTTATATGATATCTGCAAGAAATTTGGTAGACATAATGTTTACTCTTTCAAATAAACTTGATATGTGGAATTATCATATTTCATGTGTGATATTTCAAAACACAGACACAAGACAACCTTCATAGTTCATATGATGAAACAAAGGGCTAATGTTGTGATGTCTATTATCTGTTGTAGATCACCAACTTTGTGAATTGTGAGAGAAGTCAAAAGCTTATGCAGTTAATGCGGTAAAAAATCAGATATTGGTTAAGGACCTATATTTGAGACATAGGTTATCGTGCTGGGATATTGGTAATTTTAATATCATACAGAATTTATTTACATAGCAATTTAACACTTAGCAATTCAGTATACTCTCCTTTTGAAACTTGCAAAAAACTAACAATTGTAGCAAGTAGGAACTCCTTATGATATGAAACACTAACAATCAACAATTAAGACTTAAAACACTAATAGTAGCAGTAAGAAGAAAGACGGATGGTAGAACTAAGAAGAAAGGTACTAATATCGGGAAAATTGGTGATATATCAGTCAATGTCGCCGATAATATCGGTAGTTTTGTACCGATATTCAGACCAGTATTTTACATAGGGACTGATATATCACCGATATTAACTGCATAGCTCAAAAGGTGTACGTACGAAATGCCAGCTTGGATATTTTCCACCGCTGTTTTGTAAATAACTAAATGCAGAAAACTAGCAAAGATAAAGTTTTAACTCTTTCTTTTGTCATTCTTTATATCTTTTGTGGAAATCCTACCCCTTCTACATCACAGTCTAAACCAGTGCTGTATTTATCAATATTATATATTATGACGTGATCCATAGTCCAATAATATAAAATATTGTGATCACCTTGAAGGTATACGAGAATCTAAAGGAAAGGTTTCATTAAAAAACATTATGCTGCCTTGCGAGATTTAGTATGAATTTTTTTATGACTGCAGACGACATCATACTAGTCGCCCTCATCAACTACAAGTATGCCTATAACCGTGACTTCAAACACGTTTCGACATGGCAGATAATTAGGATTTTTATTTAATTATTTTTAGGTTTAACGTTTTATTTTAATTATGTAATGTTTTTTAGTTTATATCGTGTGGTTTTTTTAGTTATGTAATGTTTTTATTTTTAAAATTATGTAATGTTGTATTATTAATGTTAGTTGTTTAATTAGTATTAATGTTTTTTTTAATTTTAAAAGTTTTTATATAATTTTGAATAATAAAAGAATAACAAAAAGTGTGTGTCGCGTGTTGAATAATGGCACACTTTCACGTCCCATCCCACTCCTCCCGTTTTTGTACCACGCCACTTTTTTGAAGCGTGCTGATGTTTCGTTCACATGTAGCATAACGCTTCATTTTCATTCCCCTACACACTGTATAGTCTAAGTCCAAAACATGATAGCTACATGTCAATTCCGATATCTTCTTACATTTGTTACGAAAAAGGTTTTTTTTTACAGGAAGTCACCCTGTCCTCCTTATCAAAGTACTCGTAGGTTTAATTTCCGTTTGAGACACATGCATACGAACATCGGTGGATGGATGTGGGTTTACTATTAATACAACAACAACAACCATGCCCACTAAATCCCACAAATAGCAGAACTATTGGTAGGGTCTGGGGGAGGTGGGATGTAGGCAAGCCTTCCCTCTATCCTAAGAATAGAGAGGTTGCTTCCTGAGAGACCCCCGGATCCAAAACAACCAACAGGTAGATAGACGAAAGATGGATAAGTAAATAGTGTAGCAGCAGTCAGATAAATCATCAGCAAGCAACATATATGCATAAATACAAGAAAATCATCATATGTTGGTTTTACTGTTAATAAAGATAATTAAAACATATAAATAGTATGCTTGGTTTCTTGGCGAACAACAATAATGTGACAAAAGAAAACAAATAATCAAAATTATAGCAATATGTTACCAAACCGAAACAATGAAAAATTGACTTACACAGTCTAAAAATCAATTTGGTTCATTTTTTCTAATTATTTTATATGAGAACTTGCTATCTGAAAATTTATGGGTTTACCAACATCTCTTTTATTAACGGAAACGATTTGTAAATATTGTAATAGTTGTAATTATTTTATTTCCTTGTTATTTTTATGATTCTCCTCAATTATAGGAGAAACCCTTGTAATCCTTTATTATAAATATAAGGTCTCATCCCTCAATTATTTTTGAGGTTGATTTTAATTACTTCTACATGGTATCAGCCTAACAACCCACAAAACCTAAATCGCCCCCTTCTCTTCGTTTCTTCTTCTTTCCTGGTCATCGCCCCCTTCTCATGGCTTCCTCTTCTGATTCTACTACCACCATGAACAATGTTCCTCACATATACCCCATCAAACTTTCTGCTACCAACTACCTAGTTTGGCGTAATCACATGCGGCTTCTAGTCGTACATCATAGCCTTACGACCTACATTGATGGCTCCTCGTCTTCACCATCTGAGACCATCTCGGCTGATAACAAAACTGTTGCTAATCCGGAGTTTCTTTCATGGACTGCTAATGATCAAAAAGCCGCTCTTCTCCTTCTTTCTTCTCTAACGGAGGAGGCTACGGCTGAGGTTCTTGGTTTAACCAGTACGCGCCAAATCTGTACAGCGCTTGAAGCCGCCTACAGCAATGCATCTGTTGAGCGGGTTCAATCTTTACGCGACACGCTTGTGACACTCGAGGTTTTTCCGAACGATCACCTTGTAATATTTTGTGTGTATATATATATTATTAAATGGAAACGTGATTTTTACTTGATATGTGTTGAGTATGTGTATTATATAAATATATAAGAGTCGAGACCACGACCCGAGACCATGACTCGCAACCGGGCGGTTGCGAGTGGGCCACTCGGTCTCGAGTGGGCCGATGAGCCGAAACCGGTTTGGGCCGAAACCCCAAGCCCAACCCGAAACATCCCCTTGTATATATATATCCCACCCTTCCCCCACTTCTTCCATTTTACACACACAAACACTCCTCAAACTCTCTCAACTAGAAACCCTCAACAACACACCCCAATCCCTTCCTATTTTCGGTTCAAGCAAAGATCCCGGACAAGAAACTCGGTCAAGACTATCACTCGGACATTCCATCTTCTTGGTTCTCTTTTCTTTGTTTTCGGCTCCTCCTCTCATAACCGGTTAGTGCTATCTTGTGGGTTATCTTTTGTGTATAAGATGTATGTATGTTGTATGAACTAAGAAATGGTTGGTTAGTAGTTTATGCATGATTATTAGGATGTTTTGCAAAGTTTGTGAATATGTGTTAACATGACTAAAAATGACATGATATTGGTAGTTTACAAGTGTTCATAGCCAACTACACTATGCTTCTTTGTTTCTTGCAAGAATGATGATGTTTAGCATAAGATTTTCGGCTATAATGTATGTTTTCTTGTTTAGCATCAAGATCTTGTTAAATGTGTGATTTTCGGTTCATAAATATGTGTTTATATTGGCATGAAAACCCTAGAAAAATATGAAGATAGGATGAACTTGTTTGAATATGGCTTGAAGATGTAAAAATGGCAAAGTTTGATCTATCTTTACTAGTATTCAGCTTTGGCAAAGTGTTAGTGAAACCTTATTGGTAGTTTCCTAAAATGGGCCTGAATTCTTGGTACAAAAGGGACTGATGCACCTGCATCATCACGTGTACATGAAAGTGACAGATTACGACTCGCAACGACAGCATTCCGACTCGAAACCGCACCGTTGCGACTCGCAACCAAAGCATGACAAGTCGAAACCACGTGATTGCGACTCGAGACTACGTCGGTTGCGACTCGCAACCACAGCATGATGACTCGAGACCACGGTTACGACTCGCAACCAAAGCATGACAAGTCGAAACCACCTGGTTGCGACTCGAGACCAGCTGGTTGCGAGTGGGCTGTTCATTTTGGTTACTGGGCCCATGTGTGTTTAACTTGGACTATCTGTTGACTGGATTATGTGTTGCTGTTGACTGCTTAATTACTTAGGCCGGCCCAGTAACCCACTGTTTACTTATATGCTTGATACGTGTTAGTTACGTGCCTATATGTGTTTTACGTGAATGCTTGTACACCGAACCTGACCTATACCGGTAACCATGTTAGGACGTGGTGACCAACGTGATTGACAAGTAATCTAAACCTACCGAGCAACCCAAGGTGAGTTCACAACTTAAAAGCATGCGTCCCGGTGGTTTGGGACACGAGACTGAAACAATCCTATCCCCTGGTAAAAGGGGATACCATTTACATACCATCCCTAGTTATTGGGAACAAAACTTACTTTTACTTCCCGGGCATTGGGAAACCTTTTGGTTAATTACTGTTTATACGGATTGCAACTAACGGCACTAAACGAAACTCTATCACTCAAGTCCCTACTACAAATACCGATTAGTCGCCGGGTTAGGCGAACGGGTTATTAGTTGATAGCGCTATTTAGGTGTTTACCAGCCTCACACCGTGCCCTGGTTTGGGACGGTCGTGAACTAATGTACTCAGAAATCCGTCAATGATGATAGAACATTGACATCGGGGCATCCTGCGGATACGCAACGGTTACCTAGTGTTCGGTATTGGAAAAACAGTTTAGTCGCTAACTTTTGGGGTAGCTCCCCAGGGCATGTATAAACGGATAAATTAACCGGTGAAACAAAGTTTTTGGTAATTAAAACTGGACAACTAGTGAACTCACTCAGCATTATTGTTGACCCCTTACTGCATGCTTTGCAGGTAACCAGTGACGAAGGAGCTTGCAGCTTGGGAACGTGTAGTGTCTGTTCACCCTAGTGTTGGGTGTTACCTTATTTTGAAACATGAACTTTGTTTTAAACTACCTTACTTATGCTTCCGCTATTTATTACTGTTTTGAACTTAACACTTTAAACTCTGAACTTAATATTTGCTAAGCTTATGATTAGTAAGTATTACTTTTGTTATCAACTTAAGTATTCAGTATAATTGGTGGCTGGATCCTGGTCGGTCACGCCCCCGAAGCGGGTGTTATCCGCAGGTGGATTTTGGGGGTGTGACAGATTGGTATCAGAGCCATTGGTTATAGTGAACTTGGTTTTAAAAAGGGGAAAATCTTTTTGGAGAAAACCAGACTATAACCCGTGACTCGCGACGACACTACACTCCAAGTGCAAGGCTCGATACTTTTGACCTCATAGCTCGGACCAGTGTTTACTTGTTTGTTTTATGTTTCCGGATTTGCTATACGTACTAGTATGCCTAAATCAGATAGATACACCTCTCTCTTCTATCTCATTCTCGCTACATTACGACATCGCACTCATACTGTGTTTTCTGGTTATGAAGACAATGAGTGGACGCGGAAGAGGAAACATCAACATGACGCAGGCTCAGTTCACTAACCTGCTCAACACAGTGGCTGCAGCTTTCGCAGCTCACCCTATAGGTAAGCTCGTTGTTTTAGGATGTTTAGATCCTACCGCCACATCGACTTTTCGCCTCTAAACCTATACGCTTCGCTTCTCACGAACAGGTCAGCATGCACCTGCGCAACCACCAGTGTGTACTTTCAAAACTTTCATGGATTGCAAGCCTCTCCCTTTCAACGGCACTGAGGGTGCCATAGGTCTTCTGCACTGGATTGAGAAAATTGAAGCTGTTTTTGCTGTTTGCGAGTGTTCCCCTGCGAACTGGGTGAAGTTTGCTACTGCTACGCTTGAAGGGAGCGCGCTTTCTTGGTGGAAGGCGCAGATTCAGATGTTTGGATTGGAAACTGCAAATGCTACGGCATGGGAGGATTTCAAGGATATGATTAAGGATGAATACTGTCACCGGGATGACATCCACAAGCTTGAGAACGAGTACTATGAACTCAAGATGGTTGGGTCAGAGATTGAAACTTACACCAAGCTGTCCAATGACTATGCTGCTCTTTGCCCAAACATGTCTCGACCAATGTACCGAAGGATCGAACTGTACATCAAGGGTTTGGCTCCTGAAATTCGAAGCCATGTAACTTCAGCCAACCACACTACCATTCAGCCGATCGTTCGACTTGCTCACAAACTTACTGATCAGGCCGTAGAGGAGGGCAGGTTGCCCAAAAGAATCAGTGCTACTGTCGGAACTTCTAGTGACAGCAAGCGTAAGTGGGAAGGAAGTCAAAGCAAGGATGCTAACCCCACTCAGGCCCCAGCACAACAAAGGAAAACCGAAAACAACAAGGGCACTCAACAACAGGGTGGCTATCGTGGAAACCACCCCAAGTGCAACAAGTGCAATCGACATCACAGCGGGCAGTGTGTGAAGGGCCAGTGTCAGCGATGTAACAAGATGGGGCATGAGGCCAAGGATTGTAGAAGTCAGTTCCCAGCTAGACAGAACCAGCAACAACCCCAACAGCAACAGCAGCAGGGAAACAACCGGGCATGTTTTAAGTGTGGAGCTGAGGGGCACTTTAAGAAGGATTGCCCTGAACTGAATCAGAACCGCAACAATAATCAGGGAGCTGGGAACAACAATCAGAACAACAATGCTGGGAATGGTGCTAGAGGAAGGGCTTTCGTGATTGGAGCTGGTGAAGCAAGGAATGACCCCAATGTTGTGACGGGTAAGTTCCTACTCGATGATCGTTATGTTTCTGTGTTATTTGATTCCGGTGCCGATGCTAGTTATGTATCCCTACGTATTAGTAAGAAGCTTAAGCGTCCACTTTCGTTACTAAGCTCTCCTCATATCGTCGAGTTAGCTAATGGTAGAAACATCGAGGCCTCACATGTTGTCAAGGGCTGCAAACTAGAGTTGTCTGGTCAGACATTTAGTATCGACCTTTTCCCTGTTACTCTTGGAAGCTTCGACGTCGTTATTGGTATGGATTGGTTATCCAAGCATCGCGCTGAGATCCTCTGTCAAGAGAAAGCAGTTCGTATTCCTCGCCGTTCTGGCAAACCCCTCATTGTACAAGGTGGCAAGGGTGGAGAAATCTCCGGCATTATCTCGTTCTTGAAGGCCCAGAAGTGTTTACGGAAAGGGCACACCGCTATCTTGGCACTTGTTACCAACACGCAGGAAAAGGAAAAGAGGATTGAAGACTTTCCAGTAGTACGCGACTATCCCGAGGTATTTCCTGAGGAATTACCTGGACTCCCTCCCCATCGTCAGGTCGAATTCCAAATCGAGCTAGCTCCCGGAGCAGCGCCTATAGCTCGTGCACCTTATCGACTAGCCCCCGCAGAATTGAAGGAACTCTCTATTCAACTACAGGAACTTTTGGATAAAGGATTTATCCGTCCTAGCTCATCACCCTGGGGAGCACCGGTACTCTTTGTTAAGAAGAAGGATGGCACGTTCCGAATGTGCATAGACTATCGTGAGTTGAACAAGGTTACCATCAAGAATCGTTACCCTCTCCCGCGAATCGACGATTTGTTTGATCAACTGCAAGGATCGAGCTACTACTCTAAGATTGACCTGCGGTCAGGCTACCATCAGTTAAGGGTCCGTAATGAAGACATTTCCAAAACTGCATTCAGAACTCGTTATGGTCATTATGAATTCCTCGTTATGCCCTTCGGAATGACCAACGCCCCTGCAGTGTTCATGGATCTCATGAACCGGGTATGCAAACCCTACCTCGACAAATTTGTGATCGTGTTTATAGACGACATCTTGATCTACTCGAAAAGTCAGGAAGAGCATGAACAGCACCTACGCCTTATCCTCGAACTCCTTCGCAACGAGCAACTGTATGCCAAGTTCTCGAAATGCGACTTCTGGCTTCGAGAAGTCCATTTCCTTGGGCACGTGGTTAACAAGGACGGAATCCACGTCGACCCAGCTAAGATCGACTCTATAAAGAATTGGCCTACCCCTAAAACTCCCACTGAAGTTCGCCAATTCTTGGGATTGGCAGGTTACTACCGCAGATTTATTCAGGGATTCTCTAAGATTGCACAACCTCTCACGACACTCACTCAGAAAGGCGTCACCTACAAGTGGAATGAAGCACAGGAATCTGCTTTTCAGAGGCTTAAGGATAACCTCTGCAGTGCTCCAATTCTCTCGTTACCTGAAGGAACGGACGACCTTGTGGTTTACTGTGATGCGTCTATTCATGGGCTCGGTTGCGTGTTGATGCAACGCGAGAAAGTCATTGCTTACGCATCCCGACAACTTAAGACACATGAAAGGAACTACACAACACACGACTTGGAGCTAGGAGCAGTGATATTTGCGCTTAAGATATGGAGACATTACCTGTACGGTACCAAGTGCACCATTTACACCGATCATAGGAGTCTCGAGCATATCTTCAAGCAGAAGGAGTTAAACATGCGACAACGCCGATGGGTCGAACTTCTGAATGATTATGAATGCGCCATCAAGTATCATCCGGGCAAGGCCAATGTTGTGGCAGACGCCCTCAGCCGGAAAGACACTATACCAAAGCGCGTGCGAGCATTACAACTTACCATCCAGTCTAGTCTTCCTACCCAGATTCGAAATGCTCAGATTGAAGCTCTGAAACCGGAAAACATCAGGGCTGAGTCCCTGCGAGGATCGAGGCAGCAACTAGAACAGAAAGAGGACGGCGCCTACTATGTGGCAGGGCGCATTTGGGTCCCACTTTACGGAGATCTACGAGAGCTTGTGATGGACGAAGCCCATAAGTCCCGTTACTCAGTACATCCTGGTTCAGATAAGATGTACCACGACTTAAGAACCACCTACTGGTGGCCTGGCATGAAAGCCCACATAGCAGCCTATGTTGGCAAATGTTTGACCTGTGCAAGAGTCAAGATCGAGTATCAGAAACCAGCAGGCCTACTACAGCAACCGGAAATCCCGAAATGGAAATGGGAGCAAATTTCCATGGATTTTGTTACAGGGCTACCTAGATCCCAACGCGGGAATGATACTATTTGGGTGATAGTAGATCGATTGACTAAGTCTGCACACTTTTTGGCCATTAGGGAAACAGACAAGTTTTCTACCTTAGCAGAAATCTATTTAAAGGAAGTAGTCTCCAGGCACGGGGTGCCAACTTCTATTATTTCCGACCGAGACGCTCGTTTTACTTCCGAGTTGTGGCAAGCTATGCACAAATCCTTTGGCTCACGTTTGGACATGAGCACCGCTTATCACCCGCAAACGGATGGGCAGTCTGAACGCACCATCCAAACCCTGGAAGACATGCTTAGAGCATGTGTGATCGATTTTGGCAAGAACTGGGAGAAGCATCTGCCGTTGGTGGAATTCTCCTACAATAACAGCTACCACACCAGTATTCAGGCGGCACCTTTTGAGGCATTGTACGGTCGTAAATGCCGATCACCACTCTGCTGGGCGGAAATAGGTGACAGTCAACTCACAGGCCCAGAACTAGTGGTAGATACAACGGAAAAGATTTCCCAGATCAGGCAACGCATGGCGGCAGCTCGTGACCGTCAGAAAAGCTACGCTGACAAGCGTAAGAGACCGTTAGAATTCCAGGTCGGGGACCGGGTTCTACTTAAAGTCTCACCCTGGAAGGGTGTGGTTCGTTTCGGTAAACGAGGCAAACTGAATCCACGGTATGTTGGACCATTCGAAATTACCGAGAAAATCGGTAAGGTTGCTTATAGATTGAACCTGCCTGCAGAGCTGAGTGCAGTGCACAACGTCTTTCATGTATCTAACCTGAAGAAGTGTTTGTCGGATGAAACACTTGTGATTCCTTTTAAGGAACTGACGATTGATGAACAGCTACATTTTACTGAGGAACCGATTGAGATCACGGATCGAGAGATCAAAACCCTCAAACGTAGCCAGATACCCCTTGTACGAGTTCGTTGGAACTCACGGCGCGGCCCAGAGTTTACCTGGGAGCGGGAGGACCAGATGAAGTCCAAGTATCCCCAGTTATTCCCAAACGAAAACCCCAGCACTGAAGCTACAACCGAATTTCGGGACGAAATTCCAAACTAACGGGGGGATGATGTGACACCCCGTTGAAACACGCTAGCTTGGCAGTGGCTGCTTCAACTTTCGGGACGAAAGTTCTTAAAACTTGGGGATAATGTGACACTCGAGGTTTTTCCGAACGATCACCTTGTAATATTTTGTGTGTATATATATATTATTAAATGGAAACGTGATTTTTACTTGATATGTGTTGAGTATGTGTATTATATAAATATATAAGAGTCGAGACCACGACCCGAGACCATGACTCGCAACCGGGCGGTTGCGAGTGGGCCACTCGGTCTCGAGTGGGCCGATGAGCCGAAACCGGTTTGGGCCGAAACCCCAAGCCCAACCCGAAACATCCCCTTGTATATATATATCCCACCCTTCCCCCACTTCTTCCATTTTACACACACAAACACTCCTCAAACTCTCTCAACTAGAAACCCTCAACAACACACCCCAATCCCTTCCTATTTTCGGTTCAAGCAAAGATCCCGGACAAGAAACTCGGTCAAGACTATCACTCGGACATTCCATCTTCTTGGTTCTCTTTTCTTTGTTTTCGGCTCCTCCTCTCATAACCGGTTAGTGCTATCTTGTGGGTTATCTTTTGTGTATAAGATGTATGTATGTTGTATGAACTAAGAAATGGTTGGTTAGTAGTTTATGCATGATTATTAGGATGTTTTGCAAAGTTTGTGAATATGTGTTAACATGACTAAAAATGACATGATATTGGTAGTTTACAAGTGTTCATAGCCAACTACACTATGCTTCTTTGTTTCTTGCAAGAATGATGATGTTTAGCATAAGATTTTCGGCTATAATGTATGTTTTCTTGTTTAGCATCAAGATCTTGTTAAATGTGTGATTTTCGGTTCATAAATATGTGTTTATATTGGCATGAAAACCCTAGAAAAATATGAAGATAGGATGAACTTGTTTGAATATGGCTTGAAGATGTAAAAATGGCAAAGTTTGATCTATCTTTACTAGTATTCAGCTTTGGCAAAGTGTTAGTGAAACCTTATTGGTAGTTTCCTAAAATGGGCCTGAATTCTTGGTACAAAAGGGACTGATGCACCTGCATCATCACGTGTACATGAAAGTGACAGATTACGACTCGCAACGACAGCATTCCGACTCGAAACCGCACCGTTGCGACTCGCAACCAAAGCATGACAAGTCGAAACCACGTGATTGCGACTCGAGACTACGTCGGTTGCGACTCGCAACCACAGCATGATGACTCGAGACCACGGTTACGACTCGCAACCAAAGCATGACAAGTCGAAACCACCTGGTTGCGACTCGAGACCAGCTGGTTGCGAGTGGGCTGTTCATTTTGGTTACTGGGCCCATGTGTGTTTAACTTGGACTATCTGTTGACTGGATTATGTGTTGCTGTTGACTGCTTAATTACTTAGGCCGGCCCAGTAACCCACTGTTTACTTATATGCTTGATACGTGTTAGTTACGTGCCTATATGTGTTTTACGTGAATGCTTGTACACCGAACCTGACCTATACCGGTAACCATGTTAGGACGTGGTGACCAACGTGATTGACAAGTAATCTAAACCTACCGAGCAACCCAAGGTGAGTTCACAACTTAAAAGCATGCGTCCCGGTGGTTTGGGACACGAGACTGAAACAATCCTATCCCCTGGTAAAAGGGGATACCATTTACATACCATCCCTAGTTATTGGGAACAAAACTTACTTTTACTTCCCGGGCATTGGGAAACCTTTTGGTTAATTACTGTTTATACGGATTGCAACTAACGGCACTAAACGAAACTCTATCACTCAAGTCCCTACTACAAATACCGATTAGTCGCCGGGTTAGGCGAACGGGTTATTAGTTGATAGCGCTATTTAGGTGTTTACCAGCCTCACACCGTGCCCTGGTTTGGGACGGTCGTGAACTAATGTACTCAGAAATCCGTCAATGATGATAGAACATTGACATCGGGGCATCCTGCGGATACGCAACGGTTACCTAGTGTTCGGTATTGGAAAAACAGTTTAGTCGCTAACTTTTGGGGTAGCTCCCCAGGGCATGTATAAACGGATAAATTAACCGGTGAAACAAAGTTTTTGGTAATTAAAACTGGACAACTAGTGAACTCACTCAGCATTATTGTTGACCCCTTACTGCATGCTTTGCAGGTAACCAGTGACGAAGGAGCTTGCAGCTTGGGAACGTGTAGTGTCTGTTCACCCTAGTGTTGGGTGTTACCTTATTTTGAAACATGAACTTTGTTTTAAACTACCTTACTTATGCTTCCGCTATTTATTACTGTTTTGAACTTAACACTTTAAACTCTGAACTTAATATTTGCTAAGCTTATGATTAGTAAGTATTACTTTTGTTATCAACTTAAGTATTCAGTATAATTGGTGGCTGGATCCTGGTCGGTCACGCCCCCGAAGCGGGTGTTATCCGCAGGTGGATTTTGGGGGTGTGACAACGCTTCGTTCATTAACTAAAGGTACCACTTATGTTACTGTTTTTGCTCGAAAATTTAAGAATATTTGTGAATAGCTCGCTGCCATCGGTCACCCGGTTGCCGATATCGATAAACTGCATTGGTTTCTCTGCGGACTTGTGTCACACCCCGATTTCCAAGTGTTTCAGCGGTGGGCCCGGTGGGGGATTACCGTGACGTAGTTGGCAACAATATAGTCAAACCATAATATTTAAATGCACAGTGGAAGCATAAAGATAGATTATATTTCAACCATCGATTTTAATATCCAAGTTTCACGAATAGTCGAAAATAAATCTACAGGGGATCAAAATAAAATATAAATATTGTTCAACAGATATGGCATCCCAAGCTTGCGGGACTCTAACGATGCTTAAGGGGTGGCCAGCCTATTTCGTACAGAACCTGCATTTAATCTTTTGGGGAAAATACGTCAGTTTACACTGGTAAATACATTCAACCGACACTTTTGTAAAATGTTTAATAAAAATTGATTTGAATGCACAAGGCACAAACTCTTTATAACTTGGGATAATTTATCAATCAAATCTTGTAAAAGAATTACATGTTCACTATGCGTTCGGTCGCCCGGGTCGTGCCGGGTTTAAGGTTAATAGACATGCCACAAAGCATAAAGCCGTGGCGGGAAAACCAACGGCTATACCTTTATAATTATAGACACCTTATCGGGTGTACGCCTACACCCGCGTGTCTAGGTCGTGGCCATTTCGTAAAATGATGTCAAGGATATCCGGGACGTGGTCATTAAGCTCCCAAAGGCGTAAAGCCAACAAAACCAATTTTTAAACGGGTCACATTGATAGTACCCAACTACTAATGAGTTGGGGTCAACTGCCCGACCAAGCGGTATTTTAAATACCGTAACCCAAGCCCGTATAACGGAAAATAAGTTAAAAGTATTTACCTGAGCAAGTAATAACCTCAATCAAATAAATGCAAGTTCCTTTTACTAGTCTCCTACTCTGGAACGAAAGTTTAAATAACCTATTAGAATCCTAACGGGTCTTTAATTTAGCCTTAGCTTAGACCGGTCAGTTTCAAAGGATATATACGGTTTAATCGCGTGAAAGGCGAAAACCAGGAATGGAATGTGGTTTGGACCCAACAAGTTTGAAGACTTGTTTTACATGGGTATAATAACCACACTCTGGATTTTGAGGTATAATCGATAAGGTTTGACCCGTTTCGGCTAGTTTATGTAAACTAGTTACATAAACCGAACCGTGCGCGCAAAAGGGCGTAACGGGTAACCGTAAGAGTCCTACACAGGTTTCCTAAGTTAATATGCTCTAAAGAGGTTGTGGTATCAGTAGGATACCTTCCATAATGCCCGTAATGAGTTTAAATCCAATAAACGCCCCGTAGGGGTATTTCGGTCGCTTTAAAGATTATAAAAGAGGTTTCTGAGTTCTACAGGAAATCTGAGTTTTTCGAACAGTTTATAAAGTCCAAAATACTCTATTTATTATTTAAAATCAGTAGCAACTGGAATCGGGTCAAAATACCTTGTAGAACTCAAGTTATGTCCAAAAACGGTATATTCGGTATTTACCGAACCGATGCCATAACCGCAGGTTATGAGCAGGCTAAAAATGATTAAAAATCTCTAAAAATCTCAAAATATTATTTTACATCAGTGTGTAAAAGGTTTGGTGTCGAAATTTGGGTTTAGATAGGCTTTATGCTAATTGCGCCGATTAATTACTAAAGTTTCCGAAATTTCGCTATTTAGCATAACTCCTATTCTAGACCTCGGATTGACGTGAAATTTTAGGGACATGCTTAGAAATCAGTAACTAAGGTTATTGTCCCTTCACATGTCCAAAATTCTCGTTTTAAGGTTAAAAGGGCGTTATGGTCAACTTTTAGGCGTTTAACGGAAATGTGCTAAAGACTCGGACAAACAATGAACCGGTTACAGAGGGTTATACCATCATGTAACCTGGTCCTAAGAGAGTCCTAAGGCATATCTAATTCATACCATAACGGGTCAGAACTGAAGTCAAAGCAAAAGTCAAAGTTTTGCGACTTTCGGCTCCGAACCGGGTCAAAATAGTAAATGGTCGGATCAAACAAGCTTAGACTAATTAATATACTTATTATCATTTTATATGAGTGTTAAAACAGGTTACACGCCATCTACATTACTGATTATGCATAAAATCGCAAAATAGCATTCTATTGACTTTTTCTAAGCAAGTTTGACTGGACATTCGGACTAGTTAGAGTGGGAATCAGAGGGTGCCCTTTTAGGGGTTTAATGCCCACATGATTACCAACATATAACTACCTTTGATTCAGCAAATCACTGGACCATTTGTGATTTATCGTAAAGTCAATCGTTAATTATGACGGATTGACTTTTGGGCTAAAACTAAGCAAAACTTAACCAAGAAAGGGTGGAGCATACTTACAAGAGTCCTATGCACGACCAGGGATGAGCAAAGAAGGTACTTGAGCTCCAGAAACGATCAGAAGAGTTGATTGAAGGTGTGAAGAACTTGTGGTTACAAGGTGGCCTTTTATAGTGTTCATTGGCCTTTAGATCCTTGACAACAAGTGCTATGAGTGCTCTTGGATCATCAACATGTGTCCCTGAGTGCTAGGGGACGTTTAGGGGGCGCCCATGCTCTCATAATGGCATTCTAAGTCGGTTAAAACAGCAAACAGTGAACCTATCCGCATTATTTGCAACTGGGGGGCTGACGCGGCCCGCGTAAGAGATCGCTTAACTCTTACGAGGGTCGCCTGAATCCTATTGTCATGGCCCGAATCTATACATGGCTCGCGGCCCGTGTAAGATCCCTCAATACCTTAACGCGGCCCGCCTGAAACCTTATTTTCAAGATTTTCAAATCTTTTGTAATCATTGACCTGGCCTTTCGGTTTCGAAGGGGTAACTTTGCGTTTTGGGCCTTGTTTATTTGCGTATAAGGGCCTCGGAACCTTTACCCAACTTATTAACCCTTGGTTAATTTATTATTACCCGAAAAGTCACCACTTTCAAAGTTTCACGCTTTTAACCCTTCGCACACGAATTTGATCATAACTTTCTCGTTTTAAAACGGAACTTCGCGAAATTCATATCGCGCATTCTAGTGAGTATAATTTACCATTACAAAGCCTCGGGTATGCCCAAAGGTCACTCAGAGGTATAACTTAAACATGTTGACACATTTGGCCCCTGTAGTTTGCAATTCCTCACTTTCTTCCACAATTCGTTCCGTACGATTCATGATTCATTCATTTGAAGGTACGAGCATCACTTAGGGTTACTGTACAGTATTTTTATCCCTCGTTCACATTTTTAACCCTCGAATTTACATACTTTCACAGTTTGTCAACTTTAGTCCTTTATTTAGTATTTAACACCACATGTAAACCTAAGACACGTGTCAATACATTATTGGACGCAAAATTTCGAGGTGTTACATCCTCACCCCCTTAAAAGAAATCTCGACCTCGAGATTTATTGAAATAAATGAGGGTACTTTTCTTTCATCGTGGACTCTACCTCCCACGTGTATTCGGGACCTCTACGGGCATCCCATTTTACCTTAACAATCGGTATATACTTCCTGCGAATCTTCTTGACCTGTCTATCCTTGATTGAAACGGGTTTTTCAACGAACTTTAAGCTCTCGTCGATGTGTACATCTGTATGCGGTATGACCAGTGATTCGTCAGCGAAACACTTCTTCAGGTTATAGATGTGGAACACATTGTGGATACCACTGAGCTCTTCCGGTAAGTTTAATTTATAGGCAATCGATCCGACACGTTCGATTACCTCAAAGGGTCCAATATATCTCGGACTTAGCTTGCCTTTCTTACCGAATCGCATCACCCCTTTCCAGGGTGATACCTTTAGCAATACCTTGTCGCCTACTTCGAAATTGAAAGGCTTACGTTTCAAATCTGCGTAGCTCTTCTGCCTGTCTCGGGCAGCTTTCAATCGATCACGAATTTGGACAATCTTGTCCGTTGTTTCAAATATTATATCAGGTCCTGTCATCTGGACATCTCCAACTTCTGCCCAACAAACGGGCGTTCTACATTTTCTACCATATAGAGCTTCAAAAGGTGCAGCCTTAATGATGGTATGGTAGCTGTTGTTATAGGAGAACTCGACTAATGGTAGGTGGTTATCCCAACTGCCACCTAAGTCGATCGCACATGCACGAAGCATGTCTTCCAACGTCTGGATTGTACGCTCACTCTGTCCATCTGTCTGAGGGTGGTAAGCCGTACTGAAATTCAAACGTGTGCCCAAAGATTGTTGGAAACTTTTCCAAAAGTGTGATGTGTATCTGGTATCTCTATCAGAGATGATAGACACAGGCACGCCATGAAGGGCTACAATTTTATCTACAAATAAATGGGCTAGTATATCGGAGCTGTGAGTCTCCTTTATGGGTAGGAAATGTGCTGACTTAGTCAGTCTATAAACTATTACCCATATTGTATCGTTTCCCTTCTTTGTCTTTGGCAATTTGGTGATGAAATCCATCGTCACCATTTCCCATTTCCACTCAGGAAGTTTAGGCTGTTGTAGCAAGCCTGACGGCTTTTGATGTTCAGCTTTTACTTGCGCACAAGTCAAAAATTTTGCTACATAGGTGGCTATAGACTTTTTTAAGCCTATCCACCAGAAATTTGCCTTTAAGTCCTGGTACATTTTATCAGCTCCAGGATGAACGGAATATCGGGAACTGTGGGCTTCCTGGAGGATAACGTCACGAAGACCTCCATAAACAGGAACCCATATCCTTCCATTCAATCTCAGAATTCCGTCTTTGCCATAGGATAACTGCTCCTCAGTTACCCCTAGCTTTTCGTTGGGATAGTTAGCTTCTGACACAGCTTCTTTCTGTGCAGCCAACAATCGCTCATTCAGACTGTTCTTAATTTCAATGCTCTTGGCATTGATCCTTATTAGTTTCACTCTTTCTTTTCTGCTCAAGGCATCTGCGACTACGTTGGCCTTGCCTGGATGGTATTTTATTTAACAGGCATAGTCGTTCAGAGTTTCCATCCAACGTCGCTGCCTCGTATTCAAATCTTTCTGATTGAACAGATGCTGAAGGCTTTTGTGATCCGAATAGATCACAAATTTAATGCCATACAAGTAATGCCTCCAAAGGTTTAGTGCAAATACAACGGCACCCAACTCCAAGTCATGGGTGGTGTAATTCTTCTCATGCACTTTTAATTGTCGAGACGCATAGGCAATCACCTTGCCTCTCTGCATAAGCACACAACCCATACCGGTGTGCGATGCATCACAATATACGACAAATTCTTCCGCTCCTTCCGGCAATGTCAACACTGGAGCATTGCTTAGCTTCTTTTTGAGGATGTCAAAAGCTTCTTGCTTTTTAGGGCCCCAATTAAACTTTATATTCTTTCTAGTTAGAGAAGTTAGGGGTGCAGCAATTCTTGAGAAATTTTTGATGAAGCGTCTGTAGTATCCTACTAGACCTAGGAAACTGCGAATCTCCGTAGGTGTCTTCGGCTCCTGCCAATTCATGACGGCTTCAACTTTGGCGGGATCCACTTGGATACCACGCTCACTGACTACATGCCCAAGGAACTGGACTTCTCGTAGCCAAAATTCACACTTAGAGAATTTGGCATAAAGCTTTTCTTGATGAAGCAATTTAAGAATACATCGAAGATGCTTCTCATGGTCAGCTTGACTCTTTGAATAGATGAGGATGTCATCAATGAAGACAATGACAAATTTATCCAAATAAGGCTTGCAAACGCGATTCATGAGATCCATGAATGCGGCAGGTGCATTAGTGAGCCCAAAAGGCATCACTAGGAACTCGAAATGACCATAACGAGTCCTGAAAGCAGTCTTGTGCACATCTTCGTCTTTGACCTTCAATTGATGGTATCCTGACCGTAGATCAATCTTGGAAAAATAGCTTGCTCCTTGCAACTGATCGAACAGATCGTCGATCCTGGGCAAAGGGTACCTATTTATGATTGTAACTTTATTCAGCTCATGGTAATCGATGCATAGACGCATCGAACCATCTTTCTTCTTGACGAACAGGATTGGTGCTCCCCAAGGAGATGAACTTGGTCTAACAAATCCCTTGGCCAGCAGATCATCTAGCTGTGTCCTCAATTCCTTCATTTCTGTGGGTGCCAATCTATAAGGTGCTCTCACAATAGGCGCGACTCCTGGAATGATGTCGATACTGAATTCCACTTGCCTGTCTGGTGGCAAACCAGGCAGTTCTTCTGGGAAAACTTCAGGATAGTCAGAGATGACTGGAATGTCTTCGATCTTGGGTTTCTCCTCCCCAATTGTCACCTGTGCCATATAAATGACACATCCTTTCTTCAAACATCTGGATGCTTTTAGCATAGATACTTGTGCGGGTAATCCATGTCGAGTATCTCCCTGGATGGTAAGTGGTTCTCCAGACGGAGTTTTAATTACCACTTGTTTCTGGTTGCACATGATTTGGGCTTGGTTATGCGATAACCAATCCATACCCAACACTACATCGAAACCAGCGAGTTTAAAGGGTAACAGGGATAAAGGAAATGAGTGGTTCCTAATGGATATAACACATCCATCTAAACCAGTCGAGACTGTTCCCATAGTCCCATCAGCTAGTTCTACTTCATATTTCACATTCAAGTTTTTAACAGGCAATCTTAACAATTCACAGAACTTATCATCCACAAAGGATTTATCTGCTCCAGAATCAAATAACACTCTTGCGAATACATCATTGATAAGGAACGTACCGGTTATGACGTTGTCGTTCTGGATAGCCTTTTGAACATTCATCTGAAAGACCCTCGCATTGGTCTTTTTCCCTTCTTCAGCCTTCTTCACTATCTTCGGGCAGTTAGTCTTGATGTGCCCTTTCTCGTTGCAACTATAGCAAGTTGCATCCTTGAGTTTCTTGCACTCAAGAGTCCTATGCTCAGAGGACTTGCATATCCCACAGGCCTTTGGCTGGGATTTCTTTTCAAATCTGCACTTTCCGAAGTGGTGCTTCTGACAAACCTTGCACAAGGGCTTATCGCCCAACTGTCGGTCATTCTTCTTGTTCTCTGACCCCTTCTTGTGGTCACGATTGCCCCGATGCTTCTTGTTAGATCTACGTGAATCATCATCTTCACGCTTTCTTTTCTCATTATCAGCATTTCTCAACGATCTCTGCCTCACTGCATCTAGTGTGAGAGACAGAGATATATCTGCCACGGATCTGAAGGTAGCAGGCCTAGAAGCCTTCACGCTAGCTTTTATCTCTGGGGCCAAACCCCCAATAAAACGCGCGATCCGTTTGGGTTCCGGTGTAACAAGGTACAGAACCAATCTCGACAGAGTGTTGAAAGTCGTAAGATAAGCCTGGCAATCCAGGTTCTTCATGACCAACGATAGGAAATCAGATTCTATTTTCTCAATCTTGTGCTGAGGGCAGTAGTTTTCTTTAATGAGAGCAATAAATTCCTCCCATGACATGCTATACAAAACAGCCTTCCCTGAGGCTTGAACCAATGATCTCCACCAAGCTAGGGCTTCACCCTTAAATGACTGCGATACAAACTTCACCACATCTCTCTCAGCATAACCACTTATGTCCACAACTGTGTCCATTTCGTCTAACCAGGTCATACAATCCACCGCGCCCTTTTCCCCAGTAAAATCTCGGGGTTAGCAAGAAACGAAATACTTATACGTGCAACCCCTGGTGCGAGGTGCGTAATCGACCACCTTTTTCTTAGGATGGACACTATTCTCATTTGATGAGTGCCGATCGTCATCCTTCTTAGGCTTAGACGGGGTCGAGGGTGGTTTGCTGTGAGATTTAGAATGGGTTCTTGGCTTTGAGTGTGGTGTAGATAGGGTTCTGCTTCGAGACTCGGTGTATTCTTCGTACTGTCGATCCAAGGCCGTCTTCACAGCGTTGTCTACCAAAGCTTTCAATTCAGTGCCCGTTATATGAATTTGGGCGTTATCATTGTCATCCTCCTTCGAATGACTATTAACTTCATTTGGGTCAGCCATTTTGAGATCTTGATCTGCTACAAGGAATATGACAGAATTCTATTTAGGAGTTTACTATGGAATTGTCTTTTATGGCAATTCATTAACCATGGTAAACATAGACCATAATTGGTTAATTTGTTACGCACTTTTATTTAGGATTTGAATATAATTTATCCTAATTACAAATAATATTGTTAGTGGCACAAAAGCCTAGTCACAAGGACGTTTTATAATATAAGTCCGGATTTCAGAGAATCAAGGCATGAAGGTTTGAACCAGAGTTCTTTTACCCTTTGCTGACAGGGAGTCATAGACTACAGTTGTCTGTTGTTTTATATGACAATAAGTATGGCCCGTAGGCACTACACCACTAACGGATGATTTAACCCATGATTTATAAATCATTAACTTAGGTTTTGGAATCCTCTAAAGGATTCTTATATAAGAATGACGCGTGTGATTTTAACGAATCACATCTGCCAAGAATGTTAACATGTTTACAGAGGTTAACAGGAATCTGAATCTTTTTAATCAGGTCTTACCATCTTGGCCGGGTCTTATGATGACACTAGGCTAGGTTTTACCATTAAGATTCTTTATTTAGTAGGCAGATTAATTTAAAAGGAATGATTTTTGATTTATTTCATATAAGAATGTATCTAATCACAAAAATGAAATTTATAACTTAACATTCCATTAATCATAATAATGATTACACACTGCCCTAAACGGGACCTTTAAATAGACAAAATACCTACGCAGAAGTTTACAGAAAACGAGTCCACGCAGGGACCAAATACACGGATAGATGTCCACACAGGGACTAAAAGACAAGTCCACGCAGGAACTGAAAGCAATTGTCCACGCAGGGACTAAACACGATAAACATCCACGCAGGGACTAAAATACTCAAAACAAATGTCCTCGCAGGGACTTAATTGTAATAGTAAATACTATAGTACATAAAGAGACTAATGATCTCGTTTCTTCCTCCCTTTTAGTAGGTTTGCTAGACCTTTGAGGAATCCACGATTACTTTTACGTTCTTGCTCAAAGTCTCATTCCACTCGGTTTAGACGGTGGAGGATTTCTTCTTGCTCCGGTGGAGAAAAACGTGGCTGCTGCGACGGCTGCTGAACCGGAGGTCTAGGAGGTGTTGGATACCCATGAGCTGCGTATCCTAATCCCCAAGGATCCCCATAAGGCCCTTCAGGATGGAGAGCATTGTAATTAGCCGCTACCACGTATGGGTCGGCATCATAATTATAGTTGTAGTGCATGTGAGTCGGCTGCTCAAACGGGTTGTACGCGGTGGAACCGGCGTACGCTGGTATCGGGTTATCATACCCAAATGGTGGCGGAGGTGGTGCAACTGGTGCAGAATTCACCTCTGCAGGGTGACCCGAAGGTTCCCCTAACTGTGGTTCTTCAGGCACTGGCGGAAAGTGGCTTGCACTCGAGTGGCGAGGGGTGCTAAAGTGGAATTCCCCTCCTTGGGTGGACATCCGCGCGCCTGATCTCCTACGTCTTGGCGGATCAGGAGGTGCTTGTTGAACTGGTGGCGGAGGAGGCGGTGGCGTAACTGCCACGAAACGCGAATCCTCAGAAGGATCCTATTGCTGCTGCTGCTGCTGGTGAGGTGATGAATGGTGAGAGGGTGTAAAGTACCGCTCGCACTGGTTAAACCTCGCCTGGTAGCTATCGGGACCTTGATAGGGTGTTCCATGAAAGGATGACCCATCAGAGATCTCGATAGGGTGGTTGGGAGTACCTCGTGCAGGTTCTATGGGATCCGTGTCTTCATCCATATCTACCGCATTATCTTCGGAGAAATGGTCTTCGGGTCCTAAAGGGTTATAACCTATTGGTTCTTGTACATAGTCTGCCGGGTTGAACCGGCCTTGGAAGAAAGGAGTAGGATCGCCATAGGAACGGTGCGAAGCAGATCGCTGGAGAGGTATGAAAGAAGGTTGAGGGTTACTAGGCTCGTTCTCCGAATTTGGTCCAAAAGAGTGACGGTATGAAGGTGTCGAACTGTGTGAGGTAGACCGTCTTGCTGGCTCAAAGAGGTTTCTTCTACGTCTCTGAGGCTCTTCGCTCCTTGTGCTGGAAGGAGCTCACATGTTTGAAGGTCCGGCCTCGTGATCATTATGAGTAGTGATCGGCCCTTTGCCTCTTCCTCCTCTTCTAATTGCTGGTGGCATATTTCCTGCTTAACAAATTTTTAAATCACAATAAACAATAAAAGACAAACTGGAATAACAATTCGAATTTGTCCTATGTTCTTGTCTAGACTCAAGTATGTGCAATTGTGTCATTGAGATTAAACACATAAGGATTGTGTTTAATTCACTCAACGTTGGCTCTGATACCAACCTGTCACACCCCGATTTCCACGTGTTTCACCGGTGGGCCCGGTGGGGGATTACCGTGACGTAGTTGGCAACAATATAGTCAAACCACAATATTTAAATGCACGGCGGAAGCATAAAGATAGATTATATTTCAACCATCGATTTTAATATCCAAGTATCACGAATAGTCGAAAATAAATCTACAGGGGATCAAAATAAAATATAAATATTGTTCAACAGATATGGCATCCCAAGCTTGCGGGACTCTAACGATGCTTAAGGGGTGGCCAGCCTATTTCGTACAGAACCTGCATTTAATCTTTTGGGGAAAATACGTCAGTTTACACTGGTAAATACATTCAACCGACACTTTTGTAAAATGTTTAATAAAAATTGATTTGAATGCACAAGGCACAAACTCTTTATAACTTGGGATAATTTATCAATCAAATCTTGTAAAAGAATTACATGTTCACTATGCGTTCGGTCGTGCCGGGTTTAAGGTTAATAGACACGCCACAAAGCATAAAGCCGTGGCGGGAAAACCAACGGTTATACCTTTATAATTATAGACACCTTATCGGGTGTACGCCTACACCCACGTGTCTAGGTCGTGGCCATTTCGTAAAATGATGCCAAGGATATCCGGGACGTGGTCATTAAGCTCCCAAAGGCGTAAAGCCAACAAAACCAATTTTTAAACGGGTCACATTGATAGTACCCAACTACTAATGAGTTGGGGTCAATTGCCCGACCAAGCGGTATTTTAAATACCGTAACCCAAGCCCGTATAACGGAAAATAAGTTAAAAGTATTTACCTGAGCAAGTAATAACCTCAATCAAATAAATGCAAGTTTCTTTTACTAGTCTCCTACTCTGGAACGAAGGTTTAAACAACCTATTAGAATCCTAACGGGTCTTTAATTTAGCCTTAGCTTAGACCGGTCAGTTTTAAAGGATATATACGGTTTAATCGCGTGAAAGGCGAAAACCGGGAATGGAATGTGGTTTGGACCCAACAAGTTTGAAGACTTGTTTTACATGGGTATAATAACCACACTCTGGATTTTGAGGTATAATCGATAAGGTTTGACCCGTTTCGGCTAGTTTATGTAAACTAGTTACATAAACCGAACCGTGCGCGCAAAAGGGCGTACCGGGTAACCGTAAGAGTCCTACATAGGTTTCCTAAGTTAATATGCTCTAAAGAGGTTGTGGTATCAGTAGGATACCTTCCATAATGCCCGTAATGAGTTTAAATCCAATAAACGCCCCGTAGGGGTATTTCGGTCGCTTTAAAGATTATAAAAGAGTTTTCTGAGTTCTACAGGAAATCTGAGTTTTCCGAATAGTTTATAAAGTCCAAAATACTCTATTTATTATATAAAATCAGTAGCAACTGGAATCGGATCAAAATACCTTGTAGAACTCAAGTTATGTCCAAAAAGGGTATATTCGGTATTTACCGAACCGATGCCATAACCGCAGGTTATGAGCAGGCTAAAAATGATTAAAAATCTCTAAAAATCTCAAAATATTATTTTACATCAGTGTGTAAAAGGTTTGGTGTCGAAATTTGGGTTTAGATAGGCTTTATGCTAATTGCGCCGATTAATAACTAAAGTTTCCGAAATTTCGCTATTTAGCATAACTCCTATTCTAGACCTCGGATTGACGTGAAATTTTAGGGACATGCTTAGAAATCAGTAAATAAGGTTATTGTCCCTTCACATGTCCAAAATTCTCGTTTTAAGGTTAAAAGGGCGTTATGGTCAACTTTTAGGCGTTTAACGGAAATGTGCTAAAGACTCGGACAAACAATGAACCGGTCACAGAGGGTTATACCATCATGTAACCTGGTCCTAAGAGAGTCCTAAGGCATATCTAATTCATACCATAACGGGTCAGAACTGAAGTCAAATCAAAAGTCAAAGTTTTGCGACTTTCAGCTCCGAACTGGGTCAAAACAGTAAATGGTCGGATCAAACAAGCTTAGACTAGTTAATATACTTATTATCATGTTATATGAGTGTTAAAACAGGTTACACGCCATCTACATTACTGATTATGCATAAAATCGCAAAATAACATTCTGTTGACTTTTTCTAAGCAAGTTTGACTCGACATTCGGACTAGTTAGAGTGGGAATCAGAGGGTGCCCTTTTAGGGGTTTAATGCCCACATGATTACCAACATATAACTACCTTTGATTCAGCAACACTGGACCATTTGTGATTTATCGTAAAGTCAATCGTTAATTACGACGGATTGACTTTTGGGCTAAAACTAAGCAAAACTTAACCAAGAAAGGGTGGAGCATACTTACAAGAGTCCTATGCACGACCAGGGATGAGCAAATAAGGTACTTGAGCTCCAGAAATGATCAGAAGAGTTGATTGAAGGTGTGAAGAACTTGTGGTTACAAGGTGGCCTTTTATAGTGTTCATTAGCCTTTAGATCCTTGACAACAAGTGCTATGAGTGCTCTTGGATCATCAACATGTGTCCCTGAGTGCTAGGGGACGTTTAGGGGGCGCCCATGCTCTCATAATGGCATTCTAAGTCGGTTAAAACAGCAAACAGTGAACCTGTCCGCATTATTTGCAACTGGGGGCTGACGCGGCCCGCGTAAGAGATCACTTAACTCTTACGTGGGTCGCTTGAATCCTATTGTCAGGGCCCGAATCTATACATGGCTCGTGGCCCGCGTAAGATCCCTCAATACCTTAACGCGGCCCGCCTGAAACCTTATTTTCAAGATTTTCAAATCTTTTGTAATCATTGACCTGACCTTTCGGTTTCGAAGGGGTAACTTTGTGTTTTGGGCCTCGTTTATTTGCGTATAAGGGCCTCGGAACCTTTACCCAACTTATTAACCCTTGGTTAATTTATTATTACCCGAAAAGTCATCACTTTCAAAGTTTGACGCTTTTAACCCTTCGCACACGAATTTGATCATAACTTTCTCGTTTTAAAACGGAACTTCGCGAAATTCATATCGCACATTCTAGTGAGTATAATTTACCATTACAAAGCCTCGGTTATGCCCAAAGGTCACTCAGAGGTATAACTTAAACATGTTGACACATTTGGCCCCTGTAGTTTGCAATTCCGCACTTTCTTCCACAATTCGTTCCGTACGATTCATGATTCATTCGTTTGAAGGTACGAGCATCACTTAGGGTTACTGTACAGTATTTTTATCCCTCGTTGACATTTTTAACCCTCGAATTTACATACTTTCACAGTTTGTCAACTTTAGTCCTTTATTTAGTATTTAACACCACGTGTAAACCTAAGACACGTGTCAATACATTATTGGACGCAAAATTTCGAGGTGTTACAACTTGGACCCTCGTATGAGGTTTTCTCTACTGCCCTACGTGCGACAAAGCCTGCCCCAACCTTTCGTGATCTGATTGCTCAGGCCGGGAGCCATGAATTATTTTTGCAGTCTCTTCATGGCACCTCTACCCCTCCCGTTGCGTTTCATACTCAAAACAACAGACGCGATTCTGGTACTGGTAGGGGTCGCGGCTCCTCTGTTCGCGGTTCCTATTCTCATGGCTCGTATGCTGGAAATATCCGAGGCCGTGGTAATAACCGTCGACCGCCCCACTGTCAGCTTTGTCGCACCAATGGTCACTATGCATCATCTTGCCCAGGTCTTCATACATATGCATCTCAAGCTTCTCCTTTGGATGATTCATTAGCCAAGGCGTTTCACGCACAGTGTCATGTTAATCATGACAACCCAGATTGGACAAGCGATTCTGGTTCCACTAATCACATGACTTCCAAACAAGAATGTCTTCATCATTCTACCCCTTATACAGGTAATGATACGGTTACTTTTGGCAACAGTAAGCAACTTTTGATTACTCATACAGGGTCATATAAACTTTGTAATAATATTACTCTACGTGATGTTCTTGTTGTTCCCAATCTCACCAAGAATTTGTTATCTATTAGCAAGTTGACTGCTGATCATCCTGTTGATGTGCTCTTCTCTCAAAATTTTTGCATATCCAGGATCAGAAAACAAAACAGGTACTCGCTAAAGGAACATGCTCGGATGGACTTTATGTGCTTCAAGATCGACCACAAGCTTATGTTGCTGCTGTTGTCACACCCTGGCTTTGCGGAAGCATGGGTTTATTTGGTGTGACTTCTTAATACCTTAGCGTAATCACAACAATGCTATATGAAAATAAAACCATGATGTTCATCCATTAATTTAAGTTTAAAAAGTAAAATACGACAACATTGTTTTCAAAAGTCGACACATGCAACGGATTACAACATGACATAATAAAAATCTTGTTCATACGACACAACCATAAGACGTGAATTAAAAACACAGTTTAAGACTTGTGACTCGTCCAGGCAAAAGTCACAATCCCTAAACTCGGATGACATCATTTCTTCTATGCAACTTGACAACATAGCATACCTTGCCAGATCCCTAATTTCCTGAAATACATGTAATTTGAAAAATCAACAAAAAGTTGAGCGAGTTCATGTAAAAGTGAGTATGAATAAACCTTTGAAGTATGTATAAAAGTCCCTGGTATGTAGCAATAAGGAAAAAGAGATCACCAATGGGTTGCAAAGCCACTGGTATGTGTGAGAAAGTGCAGGGAAACTCAAACCTAGCAAATTTGTACCGGGCTTCGGCTGTAAGACACAGTCACCTCTATGGGCCTTCCCGGCCTCACGGGTGTGGGCTCGCTACACCCAAATAGATCTATCACTCTTGTGTCCCTCGGTTCTAACAAAGAGGATTAATGGCCTCGAGTTTTGTACCCACCCCTCACATGATCTAGTAGTATAAACCCTCCCTACGCTAACCATACCATGTAATAAATGTTTGTAATAGTTGTCGCATGTATTTCACCCCCGAAGTATAAAACTGAAAACAGTAAAGAGAAAAGGGGGACATGAACTCACAGAAGTGCGTCTCGAGAAATAGTCGATCCCAAATCAACCTGCTGCGTGACGACCTACACGTACTGATTCCTATTAGACGGACGGCCGTGCCTTGGCTTAAGGTTTAACATTTTTGGGAAATAGTTAGACAACTATTTCGTATTTACACTTCTTAATTATTTTATAAGTATATTCCTTCCCAAGGATGGGGGTAATAATACATGTGTGTTTTATAATTCCGAAAATATATTTTTAAGTCTCACTTGAAAAATATATTTTAATTACTTTGTCTAAAATGTTTTTAATCCCAAAATATATATATTTTTCCCAAAAATATTATATTTTATTTCATAAATTTTTCCAAAATGATATTTTCACAAAAATGTACAAATAGGAGTATTTTTCTGAAAAATACATAAGTTACATTTTAAAGTTCGTGTTGTTTTACGATACTTGTATAACTTAAATATTTATTTTGTGAGAGCGTTGGTATCATTTTGGAGTTGTAATTTCATGATATTTCAAGTTATATTATTTTTACCCTAAAAATAATATATCTAATTCACAAAATAAACACATAATCACACAAGAGTTTTACTATAAAATATATATTCTAAATAAATATTTATCAAGTTTTATTTACGAAAATCCACCTCCGATACTTGGTAATTTTTGTAATAAAAATCATGGCGAAGTTTATTTTTGAAAACAAGTTAAAAATATATTTCTAAATATTTGTTAGAAAAATATTTCTAAGTGTTATATTTCTGGAAAAATTTCGCCAGAGTTTCCTCTGTAAATGGAGGTGTCCATGCTTTTAGCATATCATTTTCTTTTGAAATTTCAATCAACAATATATACAATATTTAATCACTAATCTTGACAAAATGAGACTAAATCATAAACTCATGAACTTGAAGGTTTTGTAAAAATTTGTAGTAAACCATAACACATTTAGTAGGTCTTGTTATCTTTAAAAATAAGATTAGTTTCTTGAAAACTTTATTTTTAAATAATTTGAAGTTTAACAACTTCTAGTCAAGCTTCACAAAAATATTTCCTTGTTAAATTTTCTTGTTACACAAGTGTTTACACACTTGTTTGTTTACCAAAAATGCTTTTAGTTCGTAAAATATCCGGGTTTTAACAAAACTAGTATTTTTCGCTTGGTTCTTCCGAAAAACCACTTGTAGATCTTTAGATCTACAAGTTTATAACCTTATTTTTCAAGAAAAATTAAGTTTATTCAAGTTTCAAGTTCATGGGTGGATGGTTTCATCATCTTTCATGTTTCTAACTCTTACATCTTACTAGTTCATGTTCTTGAACATGAACTAGCATGTCTAGATGATGATCCATCCTACTTTTACTATCAAACAACATCAAATAATCACAACTACACAAGATTTACATGATTTACACACATATCTTCTCTTTATCCACCTTTTATTTCTTTATGTTTAAGACTTGTTCATGTTCTTTAGTGTTTCTTACTTTTTCACCATTAAATCATCTATTAACCACCAAAAACAAGATCAAGATGATGATTAGAAGCACTTACTGCTAGCACAAGGCTAGGGAAGAAACAAGGCGTAAAAGCGGTGGATAAAAGGAAACTAGAGTGGTTCTTGAACTTCCGAGAGCACCGGGCTTGTTTGTAGGAATCCTTGCTTCTTTTTATGTGTGAAAATGGCTTGAACAAAGGTTGAAGGTGGTGGTATGGTGGTGGTGTGGGTTCGGCCGTGAGGGAGGAAGAAGGGAAGAGAAGTGGGTGTTTGTTGTGTGGTGTGATGAGAGATGTTGATGATCTTGTGTGTATATTTATAATCCAATTACAAAATTAACCATCATGTAATATGTCCTCTAGATACCCCACAACCACAATTAAATAATCAAAGGAAACAAGGTGGTGTACCACCCCTTGTAACCGTCAACAATGGGGGGGGGGGGGTAGGGGGGTTGGGTGGTGATGGAACTCGGTTACTTAGTTGGTTAGGATTTAAGTATTTAGTTAGTGTATTAAGTGTGTTATGTAATATAAAGGGTGTTAGGGTGTTCGGGGACCCTAACTAGCTCAGAAAAGTAAAAACAATGTTTTTGGCAATATTTTTATGTTCCGGGTAAAGTTCGGTTGTTCGGTTGGATATTGATCCGTTAAAGTGCTAAATAAAGCTTTTAAGTTTCTTTTATATTGTTTTAGTGACACATTAAATTTCCCAACACTTTGGAAAGTGTCTAGGACTATTTTACCAAGTTTTTGCACTTAATTGGCATTGTTAAATGCTGAATTTTTGTATGTAGTGCAGAATTTTGTAATTAAAGTATGTTTTTGGCACTTCCGGGCACTATAACTATCACCTAGTGACGCAGTTTTATGATCCTCACCTCCCTACACTCCCTACTAGTGTAGTAATCTATTCCCGGCTCATATTGGCCTCAGAAACAATGTCTGTCTAGTGCTGGCAATGTCAGCATGTTTACTGGGTTATCCGCTCACTGTGCTAACTGTGCTTTGTGCATCAAGTTTGTCACTATGTTTGTGTGTAATAAATAGAGTGACAGTAATAAAGTATGATGAATGAGTATCTATGTATGTATCAGAAAACAGAAAGGAGTTTATTCATAATTGTAATTAAGCACAGTAGTTAAGCATCAATTAAATATTATATAATTGGTACGGATACCTGGATTTGTGAGGGTTGTCACATTCTCCCCCCGTTAGGAAAATTTCGTCCCGAAATTTTAGGCTCTGCTTCTAGTTGCAGGGGTCTTAGGAAATAGATGGGGGTACTTTTCTTTCATGCGATCCTCACGTTCCCATGTGTATTCTGGACCATGTCTTGCATTCCAACGAACTTTGACGGGCTTGACACTACTCCTGCATGTTTTGTTTATCTTCCAATCCGTAACCTCAACGGATTCTTCGACAAAGTGGAGCGTGTCGTCAATATGAATTTCGTCAGCGGGAATGACAACAGTTTCTTGTGTTGGACTCTTTTTCAAGTTCGATACATGAAATGTATCATGAACACCATTAAGTTCGGCAGGTAAGTCCAACTTGTATGCTACTAAACCAACCCTCTTCAGAATCTTGAATGGACCAATGTATCGCGGATTCAACTTTCCATGTTTCCCGAAGCGTGCCACACCCCTCCAGGGTGAAACCTTTAACAAAACCATGTCTCCTACCTCAAACTCCAGAGGTTTCCTTCTTCGGTCCGCATAACACTTTTGTCGATCGCGAGCCGCCTTGATGTGTTCTCGGATCTGTGCAATCTTGTCAGTCGTTTCTTGGACCACTTCCGGACCAACTAACTGTCTATCACCTGCGTCAGACCAACAAATCGGTGATCGACACTTGCGTCCATAAAGAGCTTCGAACGGTGCGGCTTGAATACTTGTGTGATAGCTGTTATTATATGAAAATTCAACTAATGGTAGGTGAGTATCCCAACTCCCACCTAAATCCATAACGCAAGCTCGCAGCATATCTTCTAGAGTCTGAATCGTTCGCTCGCTCTGTCCATCTGTTTATGGGTGGAAAGCTGTACTCAGGTTCAACTGAGATCCGAATGCTTCTTGAAAGTATTCCCAAATCCTTGACACAAACCTTTCGTCTCTATCAGAGATGATCGAGAGAGGCACTCCATGACGTGCAACGATCTCTCTCATGTATATCTCAGCCAACTTGCTCGTGTTATCTTTCTCTCTGATTGGCAAGAAATGCGCAGATTTCATTAACCGGTCTACTATTACTCAAATAGTATCGTAGCCTTTAGGCGTTCTTGGCAACTTTGTTATGAAATCCATTGAAATCTGTTCCCATTTCCATTTGGGTATTTCAGGTTGCTGCAGAAGTCCTGAAGGCTTCTGGTATTCGGCTTTTACCTTGGCGCACGTTAAACACTTGCTAACATAAACTGCTACATCGCCTTTCATCCTAGGCCACCAGTAGAAATCCTTAAAATCTTGGTACATCTTATCCGCACCGGGATGAATAGAGTACCGTGACTTGTGAGCTTCATCGAAAATAACCATTCTCAAACCACCTAACAGAGGAACCCAAATTCGTCTCATGAAACATAAAGTTCCTTCCTCGTTTGGTACCAACTGCTTCTCCATCCCACGGAGATATTCCTCTTCAATGTTCCTTTCTTTAAGAGCTTCTTTTTGCGCGGCACGGATGCACAATGAAAGATCTGTCTGGATAACCATCTCTAGAGCCCTAACCCTTATGGGCTTGTTCCTTTCCTTTCAACTTATGGCATCGGCGACTACATTCGCCTTCCCTGGGTGATACTTGATCTCACAGTCGTAATCGTTCAATAACTCGATCCAGCGTCTTTGTCTCATGTTTAGCTCCTTCTGGTCGAATATGTGTTGCAGACTCTTATGATCCGTGAAGATTGTACACTTCGTACCATATAAATAATGTCTCCAAATTTTCAACGCGAATACCACTGCGCCTAGCTCCAAATCGTGTGTGGTATAATTCTTCTCATGAACTTTCAATTGGCGAGAAGCGTATGCTATAACTTTTTGTCGCTGCATCAGCACACATCCTAAACCTTGACGCGAGGCGTCATAATATACCACGAAATCATCCGTTCCTTCTCGTAGCTATAAGATCGGCGCATTGCAAAGCTTGTCCTTCAATAACTGAAATGATTCCTCCTGTTTGATTCCCCAATCAAACTTTTTGTCTTTCTGCGTGAGGGAAGTCAAAGGTTGAGCGATTTTTGAGAAATCCTCAATGAATCTTCGATAATAACCAACCAAACCTAAGAATTGTCGAATCTCGGTTGGCGTCTTTGGAGTCTCCCAATTCTTTATTGCTTCGATCTTGGTGGGATCCACATGGATTCCATCTCCATTCACCACATGTCCAAGGAATTGGACTTCGCGTAACCAAAACTCGCACTTCGAGATCTTGGCATACAGCTTTTCCTTTTTAAGTAACTCCAAAATAGCTCTTAAATGTTGTTCGTGCTCAGTCTTCGTCTTCGAGTAGATCAAGATATCGTCAATGAATACGATTACAAACTTATCGAGGTACGGTTTACAAACTTTGTTAATCAAATCCATGAAAACAGCTGGCGCGTTTGTCAACCCAAACGGCATAACCAGGAACTCGTAATGTCCATATCGAGTTCTAAAAGCAGTCTTGGGAATACTTTCCTATTGAATTCTCAGCTGATGATAACCTGATCGCAAATCGATCTTTGAGTAGAAACTTGAACCTTGCAGCTAATCAAATAGGTCATCAATTCGCGGCAGAGGATATCTGTTCTTGATAGTCAACTTGTTCAGTTCCCGATAATCGATACACATTACCATCCTTCTTCTTGACGAATAAAACTGGAGCTCCCCAAGGTGAGAACCTTGGTCTGATAAATCCCTTGTCTAACAACTCTTGAAGTTGTGTCGACAACTCCTGCATCTCCGAAGGTGCAAGTCGATAAGGTGCCTTAGCCACAGGCGCGGCGCCTGGAATCTAAGTCAATGTGGAACTCGACTTGTCTCTGCGGCGGTAATCCTGGCAAGTCTCCTCGAAAGACCTCAGGATATTCCTTTACCACTGGAATGTCTTCAATCCTTGGCTCAGCAGCTTCTTTATCCATGATGTGTGCCAAGAAGGCAACACATCCCTTCTGTAGACACTTTTTAGCTTTCAGACAGCTAATGATTCTTAACGGAGTGTCGCGCTTCTCTCCATGAACTACGATCGTTTCTCCATCTTCTGTTGGAATGCGAATGGTCTTTTCGTGACAAACAATCTCAGCCTTGTTGCTTGACAACCAATCCATCCCTACTACCACGTTGAAGCTTCCCAACTCAACTGGTAGTAGATCCAAAGTGAACTCGCGTTCTCCCAGCTCAATTACGCATCCTCGAACAACTTCATTGGCTTCAACCAGCTTCCCATTAGCCAGTTCAATTGAGTATGGTATATCTAATTTACTAGCGGTTAACCCAAACATATTCTTAAACTCTAATGATACAAAGCTATAGTCCGCACCAGTATCAAACAGAACAGATGCAAAGCGTTGATTTATAGGGAACGTACCAGTGACAACGTTGGGATCCTGACGCGCTTCCCTCGCTCCTATGTTAAACACCCTTCCACGGGCCTGGTTCAGCTTTGGGTATTCCTTCTTAAAGTGCCCAACTTCTCCACAATTAAAACAACCTGGTTCGTGACCATTACCACCTCCGTTCCTAGCTTAAGCGTTGTTTTGGTTGTGATTCACATTCCCAGCTTGATTTGCATTGTTCCCACGGTTTCCATTTCTGCCGTTTCCTCCTTGCTAGCGGTTTCCGTTACCATTCCCATAACCTCGATTTCCAGTACGCCCAGCACCAGTTCCGGCCCAACAGGTATCCTTCGTGTGGGCGTTCCTTCCACATGCTTCACACTTCCTCAATCTACATTGTCCATGATGATGGCGCTGGCACGTATTGCACTTGGGCAAAGTACCCATATAACCCTTCCCTTTATTTTCAACACCGGTTGCAGCTCTTGCCGGTGTGCTCGTTTCACCCTTCTTGTTCACATTGCTTGTACCCTGCTTGAAGTTCGAAAATTTCCTTTTATTTTCACCAGACGACTCCACATGAGTCTCTTTCTTCTTCTGCTCAGAATTCGAAAACTTGTTCAAACGAATAGCTTCCTCAGTAAGAGCCACACTGAGATCGATGGCTTCTGTGATTGTTGCAGGCTTGGATGTGGTAACCATACTCATGATCTGAGGTGCCAATCCCCAGATAAAGCGCTCGATACGTTTGAACTCTGGTGTAACCATGTATGGCACTACATGGGACAAATCGTGGAATCTCTGAACATACTCCGCAATCTTAGGACCTTCCATTTTTAGATGCCAATATTCAGTCTCTAGCTTCTGAATTTCATCACGTGAGCAGTACTTCCTTCTCATGAGCTCCTTCAGCTCATTCCATGACATCGCATAAGCAGCAGCTACACCAAGAGTTTGCACTTGCAAATTCCACCAGGATAGGGCTCCATCCAGAAATAGCCCTGAGATGTAGGTCACTTGTTGCTCGGGGGCACACTTGCTCATTCTAAGAACATACTCAGTTTCTCAGCTCATCTAACAAACGCAACAGCACCTCCTGTGCCGTCGAAATTCACGGGCTTGCAATCGAGAAATTGCTTGTAAGTGCACCCTGCACATACGTTTCAATTTACAAATGGTATCAGCGAACGTGCTAAAAATATCCAAATGTATCATAGTATATCTCAACGACTTAACATTACCATTTGGTGGATTGTTATTTCGTGGTTTTGAGAGATATTTCCACTTGTTTCTGCATGAGAAGCAGCATATTGCGCGATAGCAGCGGCAATGATTCCTTGAAGTTCTGCCTCATTAGTGGGCATGCGCGGATCACGTCTTGGTGGCATCTTCTAAAAGATGTTTTACGTTGGTCAGGTAATTAATATGGGTATGTAATAACATTCATCAAGCACATAACATCTCATGTTACAAATTAATCAAGCACATAACATCACATGTTATAGAATATAAACAATCAATCCAACATCACATATAATGAGAATACTGCGATTGCGGTATCATAAATCAAGACCACAATGGTGTTTACAAGTTTTGTAACTGTATCTTACATCAAAAGTGACTAAGGACCACATCGCCCTCATCTGAACTGTTTAACCAACTACAGCAACCATCAAAAGCTAAACATCAAAAGTAATGTCATCAAAATGCGGTCTTCAAAAAGCTGTATAGTATGCACAATCGCGGTCCTCTCACCAAAAGTCTATCTGCGTCGAATCAAAATGCCTATGCTGATGGCGGAGGAGGAGGAGGAAAATGAGAGTAATACAGGCGACGCATATGTAACCAGTCCTGCTCTAAAGCACGACAGACGCGCAACAAATATGCTATCTGCTGCTCGGAAGTCAAGAAACGGACGTCTGAATCAGGTGAAAGTGGTCGAGGAGGGTGTGATGCTGCGAATGGGGTCTGACAATGGCAAGGTGGTCGTTGAGCTCTCTCCAACTCCTGAATACGATGTGTCAATGCCTCCTGCTATATCATCAAGGAAGTAAGGATGTCCTCCGTAGAGTACCAAACATGGTATGGGTGATATGGATCAGACAGTGGCATGATAGGGGGCGTAGTCCATAAGAATGGCTCGCTCGATGGAGTGAAGGACGGTGCAGTAGGTGGTGCAACATGGGGAAACTATGATGTGAATGGAAAAGGGATGACAACATGGGTGGAACAGGAATAGGCGGCTGCCTAGATGACCCCTCCCCAGGACGTGGTGGCGGTATGTCCTGAAGGAACGTAACAGGGAGATCAGTGCGATGAGCATCTGTGATGTGTGGGGGAATCAGTGGGATATCAGTGGGTGCAGAAATGGGTGCTGAAACGGGGGCTACTGGAGGTGTAACAGGTCGCACAAAAGGTGGGTAATCATCATCGTCATCAATCCACCCATTACGGGTGTCGGCGTAACGTGGATCTATATGAGTAGCAAAAGGTGCACGGTCGAATAGCACCGACACAGGATCAGGAAATAGTGCAACAACAGGATCCTCTATCAAGAGTGGAGCGTCAACAGGAGTGTCAACAACATGATCATCCACCAATGGTAGAGCAACAACAGGATGATCAGCAATAAAGGGTGCAATGGCTGGTGCATCATCATGAACAAGGTCATGCTCTAATGCAGGGTCAGGAGCGGCTAAAGGCTCTGGGGCCACAGCAGGCTCCGGGTCAACAAAATCCATATCAAAATCAGCTGGATCATCAAACTAAGGATCGATAGGGGCTACAAGCTCCTCTAGGGGCTGGTCTAAGTGAATGAACTCGATATCCTGGTCGGGATCAAAACCAGGGGGAAAGACTGGATCAAAATCATCATCAGCATCGTGATCAAACTCAAAGTCGTGTGCGGGAGCAGATGCAGCTGATAACGCCATGTTTGGGTCGGCGTCATGAGAGTGATGATGCACTCCCTGAGCGTGTACGGACACAGATGCCACAGATTCGAAGGAATCTGGGACAGGTGAACCGGCAGGAAGCTCCTCTGCAGGGGCCTCTGCAATGGGTAGAATGGTATCAGCAACAATGGGGGCCCCGCCCTCATGGTCAGCCTCAGGTGGGTCCTCCTCAAACAGATCGATGTCGTCGTCAGAAACAACATCAAGGGGCATGTCCACTACTGGGTAAGCAGCAAGCGATATAGGAGCAGGGATCACCGCAAGTGGTAAATCCCCGGCAGGAAGGCCATCAGCACGCTCAACTCCGACGTCAGGTAGCGCGAACGGCTGGAAATCGTCGTCGTCAGTGCTGTTGGTGTCTGATGTGTAGACCTCTTGCTCTGACGGAATCTCGTCATCTGATACGATCGCCATGGGATCTAAGGTGTCTGAAACTCCTGTGTTTGAGGATGATGGCATGATGTCTGTAACACAATCACACATATGCACAAATAATCAACATAAGATCAAATAAACATGTAAGTCACCATAAAGCAAACAAGTAATTATCCTAGTCTCACTAGACTACCCTCCCAGCCTCTCAGACTGAACATCCTAGTCTCTCAGACTAACTCCCTGGCCTCACAGACCAAAACCTCCCCAATCTCAAAGATTGGCCCCCCAGTCTACATGACTGAACCTCCCCAGCCTTTAGGGCTGAACTCCCTCAGTCTCCTGTACTGAACCATAAATTTGGAAAAGTGCTCATACTTATTGTTTGTAAAAATGTTTTGTGTCCTGGATCTGGACGTAATGTATGCAATGTAAAAATGTTTTCGTGAGAGCCCTAGTGATCATAGTCTAGACTCGAGAAAGAATCCTAGTTCGCTATGATCTATACTCTGATACTAAGCTGTCACACCCTGGCTTTGCGGAAGCGTGGGTTTATTTGGTGTGACTTCTTAATACCTTAGCATAATCACAACAATGCTATATGAAAATAAAACCATGATGTTCATCCATTAATTTAAGTTTAAAAAGTAAAATACGACAACATTGTTTTCAAAAGTCGACACATGCAACGAATTACAACATGACATAATAAAAATCTTGTTCATACGACACAACCATAAGACGTGAATTAAAAACACAGTTTAAGACTTGTGACTCGTCCAGGAAAAAGTCACAATCCCTAAACTCGGATGACATCATTTCTTCTACGCAGCTTGACGACATAGCATACCTTGCCAGATCCCTAATTTCCTGAAATACATGTAATTTGAAAAATCAACAAAAAGTTGAGCGAGTTCATGTAAAAGTGAGTATGAATAAACCTTTGAAGTATGTATAAAAGTCCCTGGTATGTAGCAATAAGGAAAAAGAGATCACCAATGGGTTGCAAAGCCACTAGTATGCGTGAGAAAGTGCAGGGAAACTCAAACCTAGCAAATTTGTACCGGGCTTCGGCTGTAAGACACAGTCACCTCTATGGGCCTCCCCGGCCTCACGGGTGTGGGCTCGCTACACCCAAGTAGATCTATCACTCTTGTGTCCCTCGGTCCTAACAAAGAGGATTAATGGCCTCGAGTGTTGTACCCACCCCTCACATGATCTAGTAGTATAAACCCTCCCTACGCTAACCATACCATGTACTAAATGTTTGTAATAGTTGCCGCATGTATTTCACCCCCGAAGTATAAAACTGAAAACAGTAAAGAGAAAAGGGGGACATGAACTCACAGAAGTGCGTCTCGAGAAATAGTCGATCCCAAATCAACCTGCTGCATGACGACCTACACGTATTAATTCCTATTAGACGGACGGTCGTGCCTTGGCTTAAGGTTTAACATTTTTGGGAAATAGTTAGACAACTATTTCGTATTTACACTTCTTAATTATTTTATAAGTATATTCCTTCCCAAGGATAGGGGTAATAATACATGTGTGTTTTATAATTCCGAAAATATATTTTTAAGTCTCACTTGAAAATATATTTTAATTACTTTGTTTAAAATGTTTTTAATCCCAATATATATATATATATATTTTTCCCAAAAATATTATATTTTATTTCATAAATTTTTCCAAAATTATATTTTCACAAAAATGTACAAATAGGAGTATTTTTCTGAAAAATACATAAGTTACATTTTAAAGTTCGCGTTGTTTTACGATACTTGTATAACTTAAATATTTATTTTGTGTGAGCGTTGGTATCATTTTGGAGTTGTAATTTCATGATATTTCAAGTTATATTATTTTTACCCTAAAAATAATATATCTAATTCACAAAATAAACACATAATCACACAAGAGTTTTACTATAAAATATATATTCTAAATATATATTTATCAAGTTTTATATACGAAAATCCACCTCCGATACTTGGTAATTTTTGTAATAAAAATCATGGCGAAGTTTATTTTTGAAAACAAGTTAAAAATATATTTGTAAATATTTGTCAGAAAAATATTTCTAAGTGTTATATTTCTGGAAAAATTTCGCCAGAGTTTCCTCTGTAAATGGAGGTGTCCATGCTTTTAGCATATCATTTTCTTTTGAAATTTCAATCAACAATCATCAATCAACAATATATACAATATTTAATCACTAATCTTGATAAAATGAGACTAAATCATAAACTCATGAACTTGAAGGTTTTGTAAAAATTTGTAGTAAACCACTAGCACATTTAGTAGGTCTTGTTATCTTTAAAAATAAGATTAGTTTCTTGAAAACTTTATTTTTAAAGAATTGGAAGTTTAACAACTTCTAGTCAAGCTTCACAAAAATATTTCCTTGTTAAATTTTCTTGTTACACAAGTGTTTACACACTTGTTTGTTTACCAAAAATGCTTCTAGTTCGTAAAATATCCGGGTTTTAACAAAACTAGTATTTTTCGCTTGGTTCTTCCGAAAAACCACTTGTAGATCTTTAGATCTACAAGTTTATAACCTTATTTTTCAAGAAAAATTATGTTTATTCAAGTTTCAAGTTCATGGGTGGATGGTTTCATCATCCTTCATGTTTCTAACTCTTACATCTTACTAGTTCATGTTCTTGAACATGAACTAGCATGTCTAGATGATGATCCATCCTACTTTTACTATCAAACAACATCAAACAATCACAACTACACAAGATCTACATGATTTACACACATATTTTCTCTTTATCCACCTTTTATTTCTTTATGTTTAAGACTTGTTCATGTTCTTTAGTGTTTCTTACTTTTTCACCATTAAATCATCTATTAACCACCAAAAACAAGATCAAGATGATGATTAGAAGCACTTACTACTAGCACAAGGCTAGGGAAGAAACAAGGCGTAAAAGCGGTGGATAAAAGGAAACTAGAGTGGTTCTTGAACTTCCAAGAGCACCGGGCTTGTTTGTAGGACTCCTTGCTTCTTTGTATGTGTGAAAATGGCTTGAACAAAGGTTGAAGGTGGTGGTATGGTGGTGGTGTGGGTTCGGCCGTGAGGGAGGAAGAAGGGAAGAGAAGTGGGTGTTTGTTGTGTGGTGTGATGAGAGATGTTGATGATCTTGTGTGTATATTTATAATCCAATTACAAGATTAAACATCATGTAATATGTCCTCTAGATACCCCACAACCACAATTAAATAATCAAAGGAAACAAGGGGGTGCACCACCCCTTGTAACCGTCAACAAGGGGGGTAGGGGGGTTGGGTGGTGATGGAACTTGGTTACTTAGTTGGTTAGGATTTAAGTATTTAGTTAGTGTATTAAGTGTGTTATGTAATATAAAGGGTGTTAGGGTGTTCGGGGACCCTAACTAGCTCAGAAAAGTAAAAAACAATGTTTTTGGCAATATTTTTATGTTCCGAGTAAAGTCCGGTTGGATATTGATCCGTTAAAGTGCTAAATAAAGCTTTTAAGTGTCTTTTATATTGTTTTAGTGACACATTAAATTTCCCTACACTTTGGAAAGTGTCTAGGACTATTTTACCAAGTTTTTGCACTTAACTAGCATTGTTAAATGCTGAATTTTTGTATGTAGTGCAGAATTTTGTAATTAAAGTATGTTTTTGGCACTTCCGGGCACTATAACTATCACCTAGTGACGCAGTTTTATGATCCTCACCTCCCTACACTCCCTACTAGTGTAGTAATCTATTCCCGGCTCATACTGGCCTCAGAAACAATGTCTGTCTAGTGCTGGCAATGTCAGCATGTTTACTAGGTTATCCGCTCACTGTGCTAACTGTGCTTTGTGCATCAAGTTTGTCACTATGTTTGTGTGTAATAAATAGAGTGACAGTAATAAAGTATGATGCATGAGTATGTATGTATCAGAAAACAGAAAGCAGTTTATTCATAATTGTAATCAAGCACAGTAATCAAGCAGTTTATTCAGAAAACAGAAAGCAATTTATACATATTTATGATGCATGAGTATGTATGTACCAATTAAATATTAATTAATTGGTACGGATACCTGGATTTGTGAGGGTTGTCGCAGCTGTTTCTAATAAAGCTTCTTATGAGTTATGGCATTCTCGTTTAGGTCACGTTTCTTTTGATGTTATTTCTATTTTGAACAAGACTGGTGTTTTGTCTGTTACTTCTTTATTGCCTAAACCCACTATATGTAATTCATGTCAACTTGCAAAGGGACAACGTTTATCTTTTATTAATAATGAAAAACGTGCATCTTTTCCGTTAGACTTGGTTCATTGGGATTTATGGGGACCCGCTCCCGTTACATCTACAGATGGTTATCGTTATTATGTGATCTTTATTGATGATTATTCCAGGTTTATGTGGTTTTATCCACTCAAAACTAAGACAGGATTTTATTCAGTTTTACCCGTTTTTATTAATCTAGTTCAAACACAATGCTCGAGAAAAATCAAAGTGTTTCAGAGTGATGGTGGTACCGAGTTTGTTAATCACACGGTTCGGAAAATATTTGAAGATAATGGAACTTTTCATAGATATTCTTGTCCATACACGCCTCAACAAAACGGCCGCGCTGAATGTAAACATCGCCATATAGTTGAAACGGGTCTTGCTATGTTATTTAATGCTCACGTTCCGGCTAATTTTTGGGTGGACGCATTTTCTTTGGCCACCTACATTATTAACTGTGTGCCATCTCCTGTATTAGAGAACAAGTCCCCATTCCAAGTCCCCTTTCATATGTTGCCACAATACTCAAATTTTCGCGTTTACGGGTGTCAAGTTTTTCCTTATTTACGGGACTACGCCAAGCATAAACTTGAGCCACAGAGTATTTCATGTGTTTTCCTCAGCTATAGCTCCTCTCATAAAGGGTTTCGTTGCTTAGATCCAGTCACTAACCGGATATTTATCACCCGTCATGCTCGCTTCAATGAGATTATTTTTTCCTTTCAAAGACACTCATGGCACTATGGATCTACAAGGCTTGGTACTTTCAGCCTTTACTGATGATATACCTCATCCTACATCAACATCCTCTAAACCCATGCCTAGCCCAATAGCAACTACATCTTCCAATTCATCAGTTCCATGTCCACTTTGTGTCTCCTCTCCATGCCCAACTCCAACCGAACACCCAACTGGCCCAGCTCCATTTACAGAGCCCATTACATCCGATTCACCAAGCAGCCCAGCCGCTTCCTCACTTCAGCCGCAAACCGGCCCAACACCAGTCGCGTCTGTCTCCGAGTCCACTATTCTTACCGAGCCTGTGACTGTTTCTAAGTCCATGCCCGAATCCGATCGGGTTTCTGGACCGGCTTCATCTCATACCTCAGCTAACAGTCATCCTATGATGACCCGATCTAACGCAGGAATTTTTAAGCCCAAATACTAAGCGGATCTTGCATGCCTTAACTCCTATGCTTTGCATGTTGCCCTGTCTTCTGTTACCGAACCTCGTGGTTTTAAGTCTGCAGCCAAGGATCCTTTACGGATGGCCGCCATGATTGAAGAAATTGATGCTCTACAACACAACCGCACTTGGACGTTGGTTCCCCGGCCGCCATCCACCAATGTTGTGGGTTCAAAATGGGTGTTTAGAATTAAATATCACTCTGATGGTTCTATCGAACGCTATAAGGCGCGTCTGGTGGCTAGGGGCTTTACTCAAATACCGGGATTGGATTATTCGCACACTTTTAGTCCGGTTGTAAAAGCATCAACGGTTCATATTGTTCTTTCTCTTGTTGTTCTTAACAATTGGAAACTACACCAACTTGATGTTAAAAATGCTTTTCTTAAACGCACCTTGAGTGAAACTGTTTTTATAGAGCAACCTCCTGGCTTTGTGAGTTCTCAGTATCCGAATCACGTTTGCAAACTCTCCAAGGCTCTTTATGGTTTGAAGCAGGCTCCGCGTGCTTGGTTTCAGCGGTTGAGCACGTTTCTTCTAGCTTACGGATTTACGTGTAGTCGTGCGGATACATCTCTCTTTGTTCTTCGAAAGGACTCTCATATCATGTATCTTCTTGTGTATGTGAACGATCTTATCTTGACCGGTAATGATGAATCTATTATCAATCTCTTTATTTCACATCTTCATCGAGAGTTTGCGATTAAAGATCTTGGGGATCTAAATTATTTTCTGGGCTTAGAAATTGTTTACACTTCCTCGGGTTTGTTTCTCACTCAGGCTAAGTATGCTAAGGATATTCTTCTTCGGGCCAATATATACGATTCCAAACCGGTCGCTACGCCTCTTTCACCGCATGAATCTTTCTCGGCTGATGGTGTGGCTCATTCTGATCCTACTTTATATCGTTCATTGGTGGGTGCCTTGCAATACTTGACAATTACAAGACCTGATTTGTCTTATGCGGTAAACCAACTTTAACAATTTTTGCATCATCCGACACTTGATCACTTTCAAGCTGTCAAGCGTCTCCTTCGCTATGTGAAAGGAACGATTTCCTTTGGTCTCACCTACACTCGTCCACACACACCATCAGTAGTTGGTTACTCAGATGCTGATTGGGCCCGCTGTCTTGATATACGACATTCTACCTATGGTTATTCTATCTTTCTAGGAGGAAATTTAGTGTCTTGGAGTGCGAAGAAGCAGCCTACTGTCTCTCGGTCCAGATGTGAGTCTGAAAATCGTGCTATGGCAAACACCGCTGCTGAACTCTTTGGGTTACTTATCTCCTACAAGAATTGCGCTTCCTCCTGATCGTCCAACATTGCTTTGTGACAATAAGAGTGCTTTGTTCATGACTCAAAATCCAGTCTCTCATAAACGTGCCAAACATATTGATCTGGATTATCACTTCATTCGGGAGTTGGTCAGCTCTGGTAAGCTTTATACAAAATTTGTTCCAACCAATCTTCAGATAGCTGACATATTTACCAAGAGTCTTCAGGGTGCGCAGTTTGAAGTCTTTCGTAAAATGCTTCGTCTTGGACCGCCACCGTTTCGATTGAAGGGGGTATTAACGGAAACGATTTGTAAATATTGTAATAGTTGTAATTATTTTATTTCCTTGTTATTTTTATGATTCTCCTCAATTATAGGAGAAACCCTTGTAATCCTTTATTATAAATATATGGTCTCATCCCTCAATTATTTTTGAGGTTGATTTTAATTACTTCTACATCTTTAATCAATGATACACAACTTTCATTAGGCAGATGACCTTTAAGGGTTACATTTCTTCGATTTTAGTTTTGGAGTATATGTGGTAGTCATTAGATGGTATAAAAAAACATTAATCATTATATCATCTACAATGGTTTCACTTAGTAGTATATACATGCTGATTAATCTGGAGAAGAAAAGAAGAAAGAAATCCACGAGGACAAATGCCGACATATGAGATTTTGAGAGGATGAGAGAAAGAGGGGGTGTATTAATAATGTGGTTCGTCTAGACAGCTTTGACATTGCTAGATCTATGATCGGAGAGCCCCATTTGGATACTCGTAGTAACAAACTCAAGTAGTAAGCATTTCCTGTTCAATCAACCAACCATTAAATATTTACGTACTACATGGAATTGCTTGGTATAAGTGTCTACTAACAAAATACTTCAAATAAATAAAAGTATAAAACCAAGCAAAACAAGTGCTAAGATAAGTTGAGGTTGTTACTTGTTATATATATAATAAGTAGAATGCTAAACAAGTTGACCGCATAGCGCAGTGGATTAGCGCGTCTGACTTCGGATCAGAAGGTCGTGGGTTCGACTCCCACTGTGGTCGAGTTTTCTGTTGCCTTAAAGTTTTTTTAATTCTCTCCTCTAGGTTTGCTTTGTACCATTTGCTACCTTCACTTATTTTTCTTTTCATATTTTCCTCTAAGTGCAAATTAATTGACACAGTAAAAGCCTATAAGTAGTTTATTTCAAAACAAGTAAACCTTTAAAACACGTCAAACTAAATAAGGTAATGCGGGTTCATACTAAGAGGGGTAAATGGGTCATATTTGCGCATTGACAGGTTGAACTCGACTCAAACTAGAAAACCGTGTCAAACACGTAAACTCAAACATGACATGACTTTTAACGGATTGACACAAATACATTTAAATACAAATTTATAGCAAAACTTATAAATGTTTTATTACTTTCAAACACAAAAAAAAAATGATAATCATTTATCTTTAACTTTTAAATTATGACATAAAATATTTCATTTGCCCAGTTATAAGTTAGAACAGATTTAACAAGTTAGAGGGGCCAACTTGTGAAACCGTAGGTCAAAATGAACATGACCCATTTAATATCTAGTTAAACATGGTCACAAATCGAGCCAAAGGTGACGTAAATCCGATTAGCCTAAAGTAAACCCTAAATTTGTTAGGTTCTTATTGTGTTTTCGTATCATGTCAGAAATTCACACCACCATGCTCATGCCAGAAGGAAATCAACTTAACAAAAAAAACATAGCTTAAAATATATTGGTTTAAAAAGAACGTTACAAAATTAACATAAAAACACGTCACATTAGTGTATTTAAATATGAGCACTGGGCAGTTTAAAAACTGAATGGTTTAAAAAAAACTGTTTCAAACAACTGGTTGGTTTAGAAACAACATTATAAAAATTTACGTCGAAACGTAGATAAACCTAACTCGTGTGGAGCGTTAATATAAAAACGAAACCCATAAAAAATCATGTAACTGGAAATTTATAAGAACTCAAAATGACAACTTTGTTAAAATTTAAGGGTTGTAGTGTAAATCAGTTAAAAAGGAAGAAAAAATATAACTTTAGGCCAAATATTAAACTTAAAACTTATTAAAGATCAGAATGTGTAAACAACAAAATATGTGTAAAATCATTTAAATTCCGGTTGGTGTTGAGTTTTGTTTTGTTTAGTCAGTTTGAAACCGAATATAGAACCAATATCTCCTTGTTTTCATCAACAACAATACAATGATTACTATAACCACCAAACAACACAAGATTCATAAACGACTCCACGAGAGTGCACAGTTTGGACGACTAGACTATAAACCGACATCTAAACAAGAAAACTACCATCACATACCCGATACCGGAATGGGCTTCACAGCGGTTTGAATTCTCCGAAATGCCACTTTCACTCGTTCCTTCAAACCCTCGTTTTCGCTCTCGACTTCCCCTTTTTGTTTATCAAGATACGCCACGTTTTCGTCCACAGTTATCACCAACCTTCCATCTTCCCCATATTTGACATTCCCAAACAAGTTCAATAACAGAGCATGCACTACCTTCTCACTTTTCTTCTGTTCTTCAACCGCTTCATCTTTCACTTCTTCCACCACTTTTGGCATTTCCCGACTCGCGTTCAACACCAAAGCCACAACAGAATCCGACACCATGTCACTGATCGGGTCAGCCGTCCATTGCAATGACAGATGATTCTCTGAATCTTGCCTCACTGTAACCCGTTCATGAACCCGCAAAGTCAACACCCCGGATTCCTCATCTGGTACAGACTCGACGCTTTCATATATCTGTTTGAGTCTATGTTTTATTACACCAAATGCACCGGAATACGGGATGGTTATCCTTTGGGTGACATTAGCAGTCGAAAGCTGAGAAAATACGTGAAGATCATCGGGTGCGATAATCTGATACGAGAACCCTTTTCTCACTAATAACCCGCTTACGTTTTCACCATTATCTGGAGTTTGTTCAGCTAATTTCCCAATCGTCTTTGCCATTTTCTCTACATTAAACGGCATTTCAACAGACTGGCAATTCTTTGGAGTGTAGAGTTTAGTGTTGCGGTCTGTGAAATGCGTTATAAGCTTTTGTTTAAGCCGGCCCATTTCGTTGGCTTCACCATGAACGAGAATTATATTCGGAGGCATAAGTTCTTCGAGAAAAGTAGTCGTCTGAGCGGAATCAGCGTGAGCCGAGAATGAAATGTAGTGCACCTGCATGTTGAGTGGTGCGGTTAACCCGTTCATAAGAGTGACTTCTTTAGGCTCGTTGATTATGGTTTTCGCTAATGTACCTTCAATGACATAACCAGGTATGAGACAAGCGTTTTTCTTCTCGGCACACCACTTGTCAAATAACTGTCTAGATAACCCACTTTGAAGACTACCTGGACTAGCCATCACCACCGACGGTCCCACATCGTTAAATTCCTCGATACTTTTTAAAGGTGAAATATGCTTGAAATCAAACGGGTTCGAACTTGCAAATTGGGTACGGATCCTTTCATTCATTGCGTTTATGTAAGTTTGATAGACGGCCATGCAACGTTTTGCGAGTGGGGACGCGTAATATATCGGGACATTGTGTAACTCGGGGTGATTTGACCAGTATTCGTCAAGGATTAACAGTAATTCTTGTGCACGACCAAGGGCAAAAGCGGGAATTAGGACGCGGCCTCCTTGTGAAACGGTTGAATGGACGACGTCTGTGAACCGTTTCTCACGAATGTGTCTCGGTTGGTGAAGTTGGACTCCATAAGTTGCCTCGATTATGCATACATCTGGGGAAAACTGAGGTAGCTCAGCGGCTCGAAGATGGCGGTCCTCTTCACGTGAGTAATCACCCGTGTAGAGTACACGAACACCGGCTATGTCTACCATGAACATGGCCGCACCAAGGACATGTCCGGCTGTGTAACACCAGAAGCGGATGCCGTTGACTTCTAGGGTTTGATGGAAGTCAATTACCTGCAAAAGGTGGAGATCAAATTCCATGATTTAATCTAACAAGTCAATTCAATTCAATTTATCAGAAAATAAACAAAATATCATAATATCAATATACAGAATCAGATAATTAGTTCGTTAAAACTAAGGACAGTTGTGTAATTATATTCTTAGAACTACTCTGTATGATCTCTATATGTAGTTAATGCGGTAAAAAATCGGATATCGGTCAAGGACTGAAATTTGAGATATCGGTAACCGCGGTGGGATGTCGGTAATTTTAATATCATGCTAAATTAATATATATATATATATATATAGCAATTTAACCCTAACAATTTAGTATACTCTCCTACCATTAACAAATTACCCTTTTGCAACTTGCAAAACACTAGCAAGTAGGAACTGATAAAGACTTAAAACGCTAACATTTAACACTAATAATTAACAATTAAGACTTATAAAACTCATAGCAGCAATAAGAAGAAAGGTATTCATATCGGGAAAATCGGTGATATATCGGTCATTATCGCCAATAATATCGGTACCGATATCAAACCGATAACTCACCAGGGGACCGATAAAGATATCAACTATAGACTGTATAACATACCTTACCATGAGACAAGTCTTCTTATATTTACTTTTTGCAATCATATATAACTTGCTAGTTATTTATTAGAACTGTTTCAAAATTTGGACCTAATGTTTTCAGCTATTTTGAACCGAACAGAACATTTCTGGTTTGGACATCTGACCTGTTATACAACCCACCCATTTGCCCCCTGAAGTAACTCATTCATGCTGTCATGGCATGCAGGATTTTTTAAACAAACATGGAATTGCTGTAACGACTAACTAGAAATTGTTTGACTTTATTGTTGACCCGTCAATCAATGAGGTGAGGACAGTTATTTGGAGGAGGTGCATTATGAAGCAACTTTAAAAGAAAGTTTTGGCCAGAGAGGATGAGGTTTCTGCAGATGCTGTTTTCATACAGGTGTGCATCACATAAAACACTCTTGGTTTTAAAAAGCGTGTAGCAATCTGATGCATTTTGACCCAAATGCCGATGCGTGATGCGCAATGCGCGAAGCACGCGCATCACGTATGTGAGGAGTTCTTCATCAAAAAAATACTAAAAAGTTATTTATAGCTAATATTTTAACTTGTTAGCCTTCAAACACTAAAATATAAGACAATCTCATCATCTATAGTCAGATTTTAACAGTTGATTACTTTTTAAACATTTTTTGTCGTATTCATGTAATACATTAACTAATGATGAACTCATATGAAAAGTGGGCCAAACTGACCTGTTATGATTCATTCATTTCAGTTTTGACCCGTTACCCGACTCACCAGATCTCTCCATTTTGCACCCGTAGTAGGCATGGCCAGCCCATAAGGGATCTAACTCAAGCTAGGTATTTGGGCCCCCACTTGAGAAGGGCCGCAATATCTAGAAACTCTTTTGATATAAGTTGGTTTGGGACGAAAATAGAGCATTCAGTTTCTGATTGGTCTACTGTCTGTCACTCGTAACAGGAACAAAGGGGGTGATTGGACAACTGGAGGGACGATTCGATTGTCTGAGTATTTGAGGGCAACCGGGGGGTTGCAGAAGTGAGGTTTACATGTGAACAGTTGGTTATTTAGAGGAAACAAGCTTGACCCGTTTACTTATAAATGGACCAATTCGTCTCTCACATGCTAAATAGGTGAAAAAATATTTTTACCGGGAAATACTGTATGGTTTGAAATCGCCAAGTGCATTTTCAATGCAAAGAACTTTCTAAACCTTCCTAGTCAACAACCTAATTATTTGAAACAATATAAATTTGGACCAACATTAACTGCTTAGAAAAAAGGGTTTGGAGTTTTGGACAAATAGTATTTGGGACCAACTCAACAACCACTTGGTCTTGGTTCTCTTTTTGTGTTTCTTGTTTATTTTTGATTGTTTTGTCTTGATTTATTTAGTCATTCATCCCAAAGACATTGGATGATGTGAAAAATGCCGAGGAGGATGTAACACGACTAGCAACGGTCAATAAAATACAATATATACTTATATAACCTATGAATCTCCCAAATCCAACAAAGATTTTCACAATATCAACTAATAAAAACAAAAAAGAACAGATTAGAATCGCTATTTAAAGATTGGATGATATATATAAATCATGTAAACTGAATATATTCAAAGAGAAAAACACTGTTATGCAGATTACAAACAAACAAAGACATAATAGATGTAATAACTGTTTTGTAAACTTTATCATATATGATCATGTAAAATGAATACAATAAAGGAGACACTATTATGTAGATTAAAATCAAGCAAAAATTAACATTCTTATCATGTAAACTTACTAATATTAATAATCTTGTAAACTTAATATGATTAAAAAATAGATATATTCTATTTGTACCTGTTACATATTCTTAAACATAACATAAATATATAATATAATCAAAGAATGAAAAAGCAGACAGTCAAATCCGATATGCAAACTAAAACAATTTTTACGATTCCTTCTGTAAAGTAAAAAAAAAAAAAGAGAGACAGAACAGTGTGATAGAAAACTAAAACTATGATGAATGAAAGAATAAACAATACAAAAGAAAAAAGAGATGCTTCGGTTATTTAAACATTAGCATTAAGCTTAAGGAATTGAATGCAACTCCTAAGGTATAGGTAAACGTAGTAACTGTGATTAGAACAAACCTCAATTTTATCCATAGAACGTAGGATGTCTTGTTCATCAAATAACATGTCTTCAACTGAAACTTTACTCACTTTCACAAAGTCGGACAAAAGCAACTTGTAAATAGCCTTGGTTGCATGAGTCATGAAGACCCTTCCCTTGAAGGTGGTCTGAAAAGCAACCAATTGTACTCAGCTAATATCTAAACATAACATTAAAAAAAAGTGAGATGACATAAGGTAACTGAAGCTCGATAAAAGTAACAAAACCTTTTCCAGAAAATAGGGAAGGGATGCAGCATGATCCAAGTGAAAACTGCACACAGTTGCAATATAATGTTTAGATTATAATTAAAAAAGTTTGGAAAGAACGATTTTTATAGACTGCAGCATTGGAACTAATGCTGTGCAGCACCATAAAACAAAATTCCCCATTTTGCTCATGAACGAGTTTTGAGTGGAAATCAAGTGTAAATCTTGGATGATTATGCCAGTGTGATTGCCCTTGCCAACAAAAATGAAACTTAGGAGTGACACTAGCCAAATTGTCGGTCACAGTTTGGATTATTGAAATCCAATTTGCCTAATATTAATAAAATCTAACATTATATTAATTTTCCAGATAATATCGCTCAATGATTTACAAGAGTACAACACGAGCTTACAACAATATAACAGTAAGCTCCAAACCGAGCTTAATCTTACAAAATGGAGAATTTAAGCAACTTACGTGGGTAACGTGGCTACCATGGGTCTCAGAAGGATCAGTTGGTTTCTACTAAGGTTGGTTTTTCAATGCCCGTGTTCAAATTAGCGACCTTTTGCTATATTAAAATTTTACTTATGTTAGCTGGTGAAGTTGGATCCTTGAGAGGAGATTTGCATCAAGTGAGAGAGAATCGTGATTGACAGTTGTCACTAGTTGAAGATTTAACAGCCGAAGTGGTGCAATATAAAGAATGTACAGGAAAATCAGCAGTTGAACTGAGTTACCTAACATCAAGATCAACTGAGCTCGAGGTTAATAGACACCCGCTAATTTCTATTATGTACCTGAAGGTTGCAAAAACGGGCTGGTTGGATGGATTAGGTCATGAGTTGAATTGGGTTGTCACCAAAGCACCTTTTTATCATAGTTAGTAAAGGTGCTAGGCATACTCAAGGCGCATAGGCCTCGCCTGGGGCCTAGGCGCAAAGCGCAAAAAAAGCAAGGGCCTGAGAAAAATAAAGCGCATAATGAAAAAAAATTAAAAATATATTATGTATTAGAAAAAGAATACTATTCTTTAAATAAAATAAACAAAATCGATTATATAACACTTTATATCATTTATTTAGTACCAAAAGTTCTAAAATATTAGTGTATTAGTGTAGAAAAGTAGTTTTCCTTGGATAAAAAGTATGGATCTGGCGAGAATTTTGCCGGAATTTAGAAAATTTGGCCGGAAACTCTCCGGAATCTAGGAATCTCGTCGAAATGTGCACCTGAACCATCACCTAGAGAATTAAAGCGCAATTTCTTCGACTCAAGGCGCAACTGCCTCGCCTCGCCTGAAAAATGGGCCTAGGCGCAAAAGGCGATGGCTTTTAACAACTATGCTTTTTATCATTCAAAAGTTTAAAATGATTATTTGCTTATAATATTATTTCAGTAGTAATTTAGGAGCCGTCTAATACTCTGACCTGAGTCTTTAGAATCTAAATATATTTATTTTATCCTCTTGACACGTTAGAGATAAAATATAAACCAAATCATTCATTTACATATAATTGTATCAAAATGGCCAGGTTTATATGTAATTATATCATGTGTATAATAACTCATTCTACACTTGACTTTTGTTCTTATCAGGCAACATGGGCTTTACAAACCGACATGATAAAAAAAACTGCAGGAAAAACTTGCTATTGCAGGGAAGCAATTGGAGGTATCATTCGATTTTGGTAACACTATTGTTTCATAGATTTGTTGATCCGGTTTCGACTAATTAATATCTGAGTTACAAATTCTTTTGGCAGAGGTTGAATCAAAAGTTATGGACAGATCAGACTGAGCTGGGCTGAGAATTGGGATCAAAACACTTTTTTTCCCAATGATAATCAGTAGTATATTGATTCCGTATGCATTAATGATGGATGCACTTGGCTGACTAAAGCCGTTTGGCCAATTTGACTTTGACATGTTTCCTTTTAAGCTATTGGGAATTATTTCACCTCTAATAGTAACCAAGTTTCTTCAATGTTTCACTAGTCACTCCTGCTTAACTCTAATCATAAAAGCCACTGAAAGTTTCATTACTTGTGATGTTGTTCCTCTAAGAAAACTCTTATTAGCCTTTTTTTTGTGTGTGTCTAACTAATCTTATTGTACAAAACTCCGGTTTGTGTGAATATATGTCTACCTTTCCTTTGTTGGTGAAGCTAACTAGAATAAATGCAAGACAGACAGAGGTGAGAGTATAAAAGAAACGGTGAATGTTAGTTCGAAAGCAAAGCAAATGAAGTGATGTTGGAGAGGATAAAATAGGCAGAGGCATACACATAAGAAGAAAAGATGTGTTGGCATTGAGAAATGGAAAGTCTTACTGAGTAATGAGAAGAACGTCAATGGTAGAAGGATCGATTTCATCAAAGTAAGGCAAAGCAGCCATGCCCGAAAACCCAGGATGAATCCCACAATCAAACTATCAACATCCAAAATCAAGATATCATCAATCAAAATCCATAATTAAGAGAAACCGAATGAATAACCAACACTTTATTTACCATGATAGTTTTCCCCTTGAAGGTCATGAAGACACAAGATCTCCCAACCTCACTTCCAGCTCCTAATGGAGTTATAGTCATGATATCTGATTCTCTAGTCAGCGTCGAATCACGTCTCTTCAAAGATGCTTGCGCCCCAGTTGAAGCCATTTTCTTCTTTTTACCTAAATAACACAAAACCAATTCGCATACAAATTACTACAATAGCAATAGCAAGCTTCAGATTCAAAATGTTGAAAATAAATAAATTATACAGCAAACTCCAATATTAGGGTTACAGCTTACGAGATTTATAAAATGAGAATCGAAGATGGAGTGGTTGGTGGTTGGAGGACGCGAGGAGAGAGATACAGTCACCAACTAAAACCCTAATTTCAAAGACATTCTACCACATGCCTATGGGTTCAGTCGGGGTTATTGGTGGCTTCGATTGAGGCATTCGGTTCTCTTCTCTTTCATCTCGAAAGATAAGTAGTGACACTTATCTCCAAATATAATTTTAACTAGTCTACGCACCCGTGTGGTAATACACGGGTGGCTATACAAAATAATTTAAACTTTAACATTGTTGACGTAAATAATTTAATTATACATACGTTCAAATATTAACGTAAATGATGGAGAGTACATCAAATAATTGAAATACATGAATACCATAAAATGATGGAGGACGATTCAGAGAAGAAGATTAGTGGGTATACATTCAAAGAAGAAAGTATTGGGTGGGTGGTAAAGTGTGCCGTGTTCAATTGTAAGAGGGCAGTATGGTAATTTCATATGAAACTAACAACACAAATAGATGAGGTTAACGAAGGAGGACTGAAATAGTTACGAAAGTGAAACCACAGGGACTGTTTTCGCAATTTTTAAACTAATGGACTGAAATATTGATTTTTAACAAACCATAGGGACGAAAAACGTAATTAACTCTTACTTTGTAATCAAAATCAATTAATATTATGTTTCCAAAAGAAATTTAAAAAATGTGTAGTAAAAATCTAGTAGCAACATGATGATCGACTAAATGATGGTAGGCACAACAACGAAGCAGCAACAACACGTCTAGATTATCCTCGTTTTCTTTAAGTACAAATCTTGATTTCGAAATTGCCCCTACATAATCCTTTGCAGCTGGTAACAACCTCACATTTAGTATTTTAGTCTAAAATTTAAATAAAATAATAACGAAATACTCAACCTCTTTAATCAAAATAATGAAATATTCAATGTCTGTACCATGTCCATATTTTTACCTTTGAATTCTTCATGGCTTCTCTTTTAAGCCTCTTCGACTCTTGCACCATCTTTTACATCTATCTTTCTTCGTATGCAAGTGCTTTTTGAGCACATGCTACCATGTTTAGATTATCTTTTTCAGCTTCATCCTAATCTCTTACGATTCTAACAAAAAAAATATACGAATCAATCACAATACCTTGGCATGTAACTTTTAATAATCAGTTGTTAATTAAAGCATTCATAATGCATTCCCCATCTTCGTCCCTACAATTTAGCTACAACCCTTCTTTTTCTTTAAATCTTGTTCAACTTTTAAAACAAACCCACACATCTCACTCTCCATTTCTATCTCTATTAACTAAATAATAATTTATATGCCTTAAGGAAAAGGGTATGAGCAGCAAACAATGAATACCTTAATATAAGACATGAAAAGTTAGTCTCTAAATTTAATCCCCATTTTAGAGAATAGGATAAAGTCCCATATTCGGTGAATTTTTTTTAAAGTCTCTCTAAATTATATGGATTTGGATGTGATAGAGAATGGGATGTGAGCGATCTAAGAAGCGGTATACGTTGTACCTCATCAAGAACACCAGCTGAACTATGAACCATAGTAAAAAAAACGCACCACACTCACTTGAAGCACATCCATTCCAGCAAATAAGAGTTTTATTGCCATGTTCTAATGATTCAGGCACTATACGTAACGCCACTTGATCTCTAAGAATCATCAAGGTTAGGCCATGGACAACATAGATATGATTATTATATTTCACTTTGACTTCCCTTAGTCTTTTGACAGCAGAATAATGCAGACAAATTTTTTTTAACAACAGAAAACTGCACTTTTTGCAACTACAAAAATGCAGCAAAACTTCAATATTTCACTATAACTAAATGTGGCAAATTAATAATTTCAATAGCAATAAAACTCAATAGTCGCTGTACTACATGAAGCATAAAAGTAGTAAGAAAGAAAAGAAGAAAAAGAAAAACATACCGATTGGGATCAAGTACTCATTAGGAAGTAAAAGAGGAAAAGCATAAAGATGGTGTTGTTTTCTTCATCGACTCTGCATTTTCCAACATGTGAACCCCATTTATTCACATCAACACCACTTCAGCAATGAATTTAGTTTCTTTTTTACCTCATCATATAAGGCGTTTCACTGAATATACACACAATTTAGTTTCTGCTCTAAAGGTACTTGGCACGTATAGACTCAAAAGAAGCATAATTGCAGTTGCATTTTGAATGCAATAGATTTTAGTATTCCAGATTCGTACCTTTTTGTCTTCGTCGACTCTGCCATTTCTACGAGAAGATCAACATGATAGAATCAACGGAAAGAATCGTACCTTACCGATGACAAAATCATAAAATAATGGTTTAAAGAATCAATAGCCATGCTTGCTCGTGATAATCCAATGTTTTCTTAATTTAATATCCAATCCAATCGAAAGCATGGTAAACATACCATATCAAACACAAGCATTCAATATAATGTGATTTCATTAACAAAGAAAATAGTAATCAGTTGGGTTAAGTAACAGTAACTAACCCTGTCCCATAAACCTATGCCTTGTTGTCTGCCTTGTTCTTCAAGGCGTAGCAGTTCTGTATGCTTGGGACAAAACCTATGCCTCCTGTAAGAGGATTTTGCGCTTAACTCAAGATTTCAATACATGATTTTTTTAATAGTACATTTGGTTCTAGTTCTAAGCAAAACATCACATGGAATGTTAAAAAACTAAGTTGCATGACGAATCTAAGTTTTACCTTCCGAGCTAGAAGGCGTTGGTGATGTTGCTTTGATTCAGGCTCTTTCATAAGATTTACCTTCAAGAACGAAAAAAAAAAATAGTTGTAAATCAAATTTAAGGAAATGAAAAACATATAAATCTTGGTAATTTGTGGGAATAAGAAAGTAAATAACCTTTCCCTTTAAAGCTATCCAATTAGAAATCAATAGTTCACTATTTTAAAATCTCCACCTCAAACAGCTTCAATATTTGATACCTTGTTAATAAACAAATCATCACTTTATGGGAAACAGAAATGACTAACTTAAAGAAATTTGATTAAATGACAATAAAAATCTATAGTAATCAATTCAAACGGATAACATTTACCAAAACATAGATGTAATACCTTATGATTTTTTGGTTGTTCATAGATGATCGGCAAACTGAAAACAAAAGAATAGTATAATCATATTACCAGTAGCTAATGGTAAATATTTTCTAGTAGCGCCTGTACATTATCATTAGTACCTATATCATAACTTGTACATGATAAAGCAACTTCAAATCCATACCATTGTCAAGAGAAAAAATGCAACAAAATGAGGTTCACTCATAAACCCTAACCCAAAACAATGCTTCAAGCACAAAAAAACTTGATCAAAACTAAGATTAGAATTTTCTTAAGCATCCGTTATTTAGCCAAAATAAAAAACATAAATGGCAAGCTTACCTATAAAAGAGGTCTTAGGTTGCTGCAATGTCTCTAACACAACCCAACAGTGAGTACTAATCTGTTTCAATTTCGTTATTGTATTTTATCCAGAAACCTGTTCATAAAACCCGATAAAAAAGAACAATTCTCAACAATTTATCATGAATATAATTTTAGGTGTCGATGAATTGATCCACAAATACAAACCCTAAAACTCAACACAATTACAATTTTACATTTGCACAAATCGTAATAATAACAGAAAAATTATGTATTATATATAATAACCTAAAAAAATAAAACCTAAATTAAATTTCTGATGAATGATTGAAAAACCCTAAACATTCCTTATGAACGACTGAAAAAAAAACGTTACCTTTTGAACTTGACGGAGAAACGAAGCGTGTTCCTTTGTAGCCCTAAAGCTTTCGTTCTCCTTCTCTGCAAAAACCACAAGATGATTACTTCTCCTTTCTCCGCTGGAAACTATATTGCTTTCTTCTTCTTTCACTGCAGAAATTAACAATAAAACTTGAAAACCCTTAAAAAATTGGGGGCCTTTAGTACGCACAAAAAATTGAAAATATTCGAAACATAAACCCTAAATCCCAATTTCCATCAAAATCGAACCACTTACTACATGTTGAACCATCAAAATCGTCATCACATCACCAGCGGAACCTACACCCGCAGCCGTCAGGGTCACAGAGAAACCCTAGACCACCAGCATCAAAGAATAAGAAGAAAACCTATTCGTTTACAGCATCAAAGATTAAGAAGAAAACATACCTTGATTTAGGGTTTATGAGAAATACAGCGATGGACATGCAGAGATGTATGAAATTGAAATTAGGGTTTTAAGGATTCATTAACTTACCACCAATTAACGGATTAAACTTCAACGTCAAGATAATAGATAATATAAGAAGCAATTGCTTGACAGCACTCACCGATGATTCAGATTTGCAGAATGATGAAAAAAAGATGAATACGGAGAAGACAATTCGCGTTTGAATCCTCTAGTTAAACATAGAGAGTATATAAGTGATAATAATGGAAAGGTATTCGTAATTTTGGAGAAGATTTTCAACTGACTGATGATTGATTGCACTTTCCGTATAAAGAGCATATGTGAGGTTTCAGTATTGAATGTTTGGAGAATGCCTAAATTCATTTTGCCGCTCAAGAATGTGAATAAGAAAGGAGAGAAAGGAAAATGCCGCCTAAAACAGAATTCTCTGCCTAAATAGCTATGCCACATCATGGTCAATTGGTCAAATCTATTTTGCTTTAATATAAAAGATAGATATAATTTTGTGATAATTTTATGAAATTAAGAAAAAATAAAGTAAGTGTTTGTGAGTAAGATAGAAATATGTAGGGCTGTAAATGAACCGAACGTTTGGCGAATAGTTCGTGAACCGTTCGGCGGGAAGTTCATTTATGTTCGTTCGTTTAATAAACAAACGAACATGAACAAGAAATTTCGTTCGATTTGTTAAATGAACGAACATGAACAGAAGTCTCGTTCGTTCGATTGTGTTCGTGAACGTTCGGTAAGGTGTTCGTGAACGTGTTCGTGAACATTCGTTGATTTGCATTCGTTTATATTGGTATGTTTTTGTTTATTTGAAGATCTTTGTACTTTCTTATATTTTATTTGTACTTTTTATATTATTAAAATTTTATTTATTTTATTACCCTAACAATTAAACTAGGAAACTCACTTTCACCTTGTTTATGCATCATTTCCCTTTCATTTCTCATTATTTACATTGGTGAATACGATCGACCTCCGTTCCACAATAAGGGATTCAAGTTCGAGTGCTACTCTCTGGGCCATCTATCTTTATCCGTTGTCGTGCGCGCCAAATTTATCTGTGTTCGTTTGTGTTCGTGAACCGTTCGCGAACACGCTCATTTCCTTAATGAACGAACACGAACATAAAATCTCGTTCGGTAAGTGTTCATGAACCGTTCGTGAACAGATTTATTTCCTTAACGAACGAACACGAACAAGGCCTTGTTCGTGTTCGTTCGGTTCGTTTACAACCCTAGAAATATGTTAGAAAAATAAGTAAAGTTTAGAAAAAAATATGTATTTTAGTTAAATTATTGGGATGGAGACTAAGAACATACTCTGAATGCTCTAAGATACATTATTTCATGTTTTTCTAACGGCAAATTTCTTTTATTCTCTGTTGTCTGTAGGACTTGAATTCAAAACCTCGTATTCCAAAGTGTTTATGCTCTAAGATACATTATTTCATGTTTTTTTAACCCCAAATTTATTTTATTATTTGTTGTCTGTGGGACTTGAACCCAAGACCTTTCCTCCCAAAGTGTTTTAAAGGTTTTGCCTTTGCGAATTGACCATCACCATATTGGTTACATCATTTCATGTTTAACCACTCTAAGACGACTGGTTTGACTAAATGTAACATCACCACTATGTAGATAGTGAGTTCAAACTAACTTTTTCATTGAAAGTGTGTAATGCTTTAACTAAAACAAATGAAATAAATGAAAAGTGTTATGAATGCATCATAATGTGGTGACTCTCCACATATGTAACCTCCATATATTTATTACATTTGTATTAATGTTAAGCCTCTATAATTAGAGGTTTCATGTAATTGGTATTACACACTCAATGAATATAAGAATGAGTTCTTCTATTCTCTCTTTCTTACTTTCTATTCCTTGTTCTTTATGGTTATATACAGGGGAAAGTGAATACGGTGCTGTGAGGCGTCTAAGCTTACACGCGAAACCAATCAAAACTACGTCGTTTTGATTATATTTAAATAAATTATTTACTCTAGTGTTCCTATTTTTTTCTCTAGTAGTAGTAGTTCGGCATGTATTGTTCATTTATCTGTGTTTCGATCAAAATAGTGAAAATACCCTAAACTGAGTTCATGTTTGATTATTACGAACAGATTGATTTTAATGCTTTGTATTTGCCATTGATTATTACGAGCAGATTAATTTCACTGTTTTACATTTGCCAAGAACAAAAAGAGGTTTTGCAAATGACGAATTGATGTGAAGGTTTTAAATCCTTGCAGTTTCATGATTTTCAAATTGGTTGAATGATTACGACGAATTACTAGAAGTTGAAAATAATTTAAAAATAATAACTGATTTGGTTCCTGTAACACCCCAAAAACGGGTTTGGAAATCAAACCACCTTAATATTAATGAACGGGTAAAATACCGCTAGTGGTAAAAATTAACCCGGTAAATATTAGGATTTAAATAATTAAACCTAATATTAAATAAAACGTGAATAAAAGCTTTTAAGGAAGTAAAGTTTATAAGAGGCCCGAGTTAACGGGACTTAAAATAAACTAAGTCATAACTTTCCCGAATTCACCAAGTAGCTAGGAACATTAACCTAGTTAAAAAGGTGTCTTAAAACAATGAAGAAAATATGGGTAATAACCCTTTTTATAAAGTTACAAAACATGAGGGACTAAAGTTGCTAACAAATAAACTTGTTTTATTAAAAACAAAACATAAAACACAACACACACATAGAGTGTGTGCGTGTGTGTGTGTGTGTGGGAAACGACAGGAGCAGGACAAGAGGGTTACAAACCCTAGCTCAAACAATATCTTCAAATTGGAGGGTCAATTCAAGACCAAATTTCACACCCCAACCGATGGCGGAATCATCGGGTGTCACACCCCCAAAATCCACCTGCGGAGTATCACCGCTTGGGAGCGTGACTGACCAGGATCAAGCCACCAATCATATTGAACATGTAATTAATATTAAGTAAAATAAATGTAAACCATCCATCCAATACGATAGGTGTTCAAAACATAACCATAGTTTCAAAGTGTAGCGGAAGCATAGTAAATAATCCAACAATAGTTAATAGTTTTAAATGTCATAATAGTTCAACGTAGAAACCACGATCCTTGTCCACAACGACCCGCTTCTCCAGTGCAAGCTCCAAGTACCTAACGATCTGCAAGGCATGTAACAGAATGATCAACAAACTAGTTGAGCGAGTTCACAGTAAGTAAGTGCGTAACAGTAAGTAACGGGTGGCTCTACTGGGCCAATAGTAAGTTATACAGGTGGGGGCTTCCCATGTTATGTGACCACTAGACTATTCGTATCAACTACTCGTATCATCCCTGTTCTTCATCCGAGAACAGTAGCGCGTATGGGGTGTGCGTAGGTTTTACGCACGTATCCTTCACAACCGAGGATAGAAGTAAGTAATGCGTACACGTAGGTTTTACGTGCGTGCCTGACATCCGAGGCAGTAATTGGCATATGACCACGTAGGTGTTATCCTAACCTACGGAACCGTCCTGACATCCGAGGACCATGGTAGGTGATAGTCTAGGAAAAGCATATATACGTTCTTAGTCAATGGTAACCTTTATCCCATTCCCACGACCCGGGAATCCCATGCCTTAGTAGGAGTGCGAACTCACCTTGGTTTGCTCGGTATGCTAGGTTATGCACTCACAAGTAATTAATCAAGTCCTATAGTATGCACGTATAACAAATCAGTTCACGTTCGAAATGATACGCATGTAATCTAATGTCACATAGTGCTTGATAGCCAATATCATGTATCAATCATGTATCACGTAACAGTTAACCCCTTCATACAATTCACGTAATTCATATGAACATTTACAGGATCATGCACCTCTCAAAAACTCAGACAAGTATGGGGGGGGGGGGTCTCCCCTGTTCAAAACTCGGATAGCACATGTAATCATCATACAACCTCGGACATTAATCAATATACAAACTCAGACCTTGATTCTCATATAAATTCAGACATGGGTGGCATAGCAAACTCGGTCCATCATGTCACACACAAGCTCGGACCTTGTGATTTAAATGATCGGACCAACATACAAAACCATAAACTCGGACCCTTGAGTCCATTGATTAAACTCGGACCAACAAAGGCCCAAACAAAGGTCGGACATCCACCAATTTTATTATAAACTCGGACAAGCATATAGGGGTTAAACTCGGGCTTTTATGCATTCAACAAACTCGGTCCTTATTTAACAATTAAACTCGGACATGTCTTCACTTAATAAACTCGGACAAGGGTGATCCATTTTAAACTCGGACAAGGTGATGTTCATTATATTCGGACCAAGTCCATTCATTATATTCGGACCATATTACATTATAATAAACTCGGGCCCAATGTCATCATATTAAACTCGGCCGGTTGACATTATATTAGCTCGGACATGATGATATAACATTAAACTCGGACATGCTAGTGTGATTAAACTCGGGCAAGTATATATAAAGATTAAACTCAGACAGGAAACATGATATTAAACTCGGTTCATACATTCATCACATAAACTCAGACTATCATGAGCAAATCAATCGTCGAGCAAAACATGGTTCACATAAACAACAGTTACGTAAAAACGCTTAAAACCCTAACTTCATACTGTGCGATCATTGAAACTCAATCCTAAATCACAATTCCTCATTTCTTGTATCTTAACATCAGGCAGCAATCACACGACATACAACATCATCACACAATCCTTGGAACGAATCAATAATCACAGGACTATCATAAGAAACCAGGGTTTTTAACATGAATCACATAATCAAGGATCAATAACAATCAAACAATCACAAACAATGATTAAGCAATTACCTTGATTCGATTCTAGATGAGTTGACAATCACACTTGATGCAAAAGACTTGAGAAATCAAGAAAGATGAGGAGATGATTGTAGAGAGGATTAGAGGAGGTGAAAGTACGTGTTTTGGTTTCTTGTGAATGATTAGAGAATGATTAGGGAAGGGAATTAGGGTTATTAGTTATTAAAGTTTCACTATCAACCCTAAGCACCCTTAAGTAATGTATTTTACAATAGTACACCATTTCAAATAGTTTTACAGTTTCACCACTAAGTTCACATATTTGACAAGTCTACCACAATTAACAAACAATTGCACAATCACGCAATTAAAACATATAAGATTCCATGACAATCAATTGTGCGAGTAACAATTAAATAATACAAGGACGTGCAATAAATGCGAAATAGAATCTTGGAAATTCGAGTTGTCACATTATCCCCAACTTAAAAGAAATTTCGTCCCGAAATTTGGTACGCACTCACTGAGGAAGCTAGGTAAGTTACATCGTTCACTGGTTTTCCTGGGGTGTCACATCATCCCCCCGTTGATTTGGAATTTCGTCCCGAAATTCAGTAGTAGTAGCTTCAGCCTCAGTAGTGGATGTATTGGTTTCGAATAACTGGGGGTACTTTTCTTTCATTTGATCTTCGCGTTCCCAGGTGTACTCTGGGCCACGTTGGGAGTTCCAACGAACTCGAACAAGAGGAATTCTCTTGTGTTTGAGGACCTTAACATCCCGGTCCGTGATTTCAACTGGTTCCTCAACGAACTGCAACCGCTCGTCGATAGTGAGTTCCTTAAAAGGAACTATGAGGGTCTCATCTGATAGACATTTCTTCAGATTCGACACGTGAAATACATTGTGAACTGCACCGAGTTCAGCTGGTAGGTTCAGTTTGTAGGCCACTTTGCCGATTTTCTCAATGATCTCGAACGGTCCGACATACCGCGGATTTAATTTGCCCCGTTTGCCAAAACGAACCACACCCTTCCAGGGTGAGACTTTTAGTAAAACCCGGTCCCCGACCTGAAACTCCAATGGCCTCTTACGCTTATCCGCGTAGGCTTTCTGACGGTCGCGTGCTGCCGCCATACATTGTCGTATCTGTGCGATCTTTTCTGTGGCGTCCACTACAATCTCTGGACCCGTAATCTGACTATCCCCCACCTCTGCCCAACAGAGAGGTGACCGGCATTTACGTCCGTACAATGCTTCGAATGGAGCGGCTTGGATGCTGGTGTGATAACTGTTATTGTATGAAAACTCCACCAAAGGAAGATGCTTTTCCCAGCCGTTGCCGAAATCGATAACACATGCTCGAAGCATGTCTTCAAGTGTTTGAATCGTTCGCTCAGACTGCCCATCCGTCTGAGGGTGATATGCCGTGCTCATGTCTAATCGTGAGCCAAAGGATTTGTGCATCGCTTGCCATAATTCTGACGTGAATCGTGCATCCCGATCCGAAATGATGGATGTGGGCACCCCGTGCCTCGAAACAACTTCTTTAAGATAAATGTCTGCGAGAGTGGAGAACTTATCCGTTTCCTTTATAGCTAGGAAGTGTGCAGACTTGGTGAGTCGATCCACGATTACCCATATTGTATCGTTCCCACGCTGAGATCTCGGTAGGCCTGTAACGAAATCCATGGAAATTTCTTCCCATTTCCACTGAGGTATCTTAGGCTGTTGAAGTAGGCCTGCGGGTTTCTGATATTCAACCTTGACTCTCGCACAGGTCAAGCACTTGCCAACATAGGTGGCGATGTGGGCTTTCATACTTGGCCACCAGTATGTTGTTTTGATGTCGTGGTACATTTTATCCGACCCTGGGTGTACCGAGTAGCGAGACTTGTGCGCTTCATCCATCACAAGTTCGCGTAAACCGCCATAGAGTGGGACCCAAATACGCCCCGTTACATAGTAGGCGCCGTCTTCCTTTTGTTCCATTCGTTGCCTTGAACCGCGTAAGGCTTCAGCCTTGACGTTTTCGGGCTTTAATGCTTCCATCTGAGCAGTTCGTATCTGTGCGGGAAGACTGGACTGAATAGTGAGCTGCAAGGCTCGTACGCGTCTAGGTAAAGTGTCTTTCCTGCTGAGAGCGTCAGCCACAACATTGGCTTTTCCCGGATGATACTTGATGGCGCATTCGTAATCATTCAGTAGTTCAACCCATCTTCGTTGACGCATGTTCAAATCCTTTTGCTTAAGAATATGCTCGAGACTCATGTGATCGGTGTAAATCGTGCACCTGGTACCGTACAGGTAGTGTCGCCATATCTTAAGCGCGAAAACAACAGCTCCCAGCTCTAGATCGTGCGTCGTGTAGTTTCGTTCGTGAACCTTGAGTTGCCGCGAAGCGTAAGCAATAACTTTATCCCGCTGCATCAATACACAACCAAGCCCCTGTATCGATGCGTCACAATAAACCACGAAGTCATCCGTGCCCTCGGGCAGTGAGAGAATAGGTGCGCTGCAAAGCCTATCCTTTAAGTACTGAAAAGCGGTCTCCTGCGTATTACCCCATCTGTAAACGACACCTTTCTGTGTTAGCATAGTAAGCGGCTGCGCGATCTTGGAGAAGTCTTTGATAAATCGCCTGTAGTAACCCGCCAAACCCAAGAATTGGCGTATTTCTGTTGGTGTTCGCGGTGCTGGCCAATTCCTGATCGAATCTACCTTGGATGGATCGACATGAATCCCATCCTTATTCACCACATGGCCTAAGAAGTGGACTTCATGAAGCCAGAAGTCGCATTTTGAAAACTTTGCGTACAGTTGCTCCTTTCGAAGAAGTTCCAAGATAAGACGTAAGTGCTGCTCGTGTTCCTCCTGACTCTTTGAGTAGATTAGAATGTCGTCAATGAAGACAATAACGAACTTGTCAAGATAAGGTTTGCACACCCTGTTCATAAGATCCATGAAGATTGCAGGCGCGTTCGTAAGCCCGAATGGCATGACCAGAAACTCGTAATGACCGTAGCGAGTTCTGAAAGCGGTTTTGGAGACGTCCTCATCCCGGACTCTCAGCTGATGATAACCTGACCTCAAGTCTATCTTGGAGTAATAACACGACCCTTGCAACTGGTCGAATAAGTCATCTATGCGCGGAAGGGGATAACGGTTCTTCACCGTCACCTTATTAAGTTCGCGGTAGTCGATGCACATTCTGAACGTACCGTCTTTCTTCTTCACAAATAACACTGGAGCTCCCCAAGGCGAAGAGCTTGGACGAATAAAGCCCTTTTCCAAGAGCTCTTGTAGCTGCTTCGACAGTTCTTCCAGTTCGGTTGGAGCTAAACGATACGGTGCGCGGGCTATTGGTGCTGCTCCAGGAGCTAACTCAATCTGAAACTCGACTTGACGATGAGGAGGTAAACCAGGTAAATCTTCAGGAAACACTTGAGGAAAATCACGCACAACTGGTATATCCTCCAGCTTCTTTACCTTTGCTGATGCGTCAGTGACAAGTGCCAGAATGGCAGTATGTCCCTTTCGTAAACATTTCTGCGCCTTTAAGAAAGAGATGATGCCAACCACAGCACCACTCTTGTCACCTTGAACTTCGAGGGGTTCTTGACTGGAGCGAGTAATACGAATAACTTTTTCTTTGCATAAGATCTCCGCGTGATGTTGGGATAACCAATCCATACCGATGACGACGTCGAAACTACCCAAAACTATGGGTATGAGATCAATCGAGAAAGTCTGACCCGCTAGAACAATACTACAACCCTTGACTACCTGTGCGGCTTCTACACTTTTACCATTGGCTAGTTCTACGACGTGTTTGGTGTCTAGGGGTGTTGGTGTACGTTTTAATAATTTACTCATTTTCAATGACATATAGCTTGTATCAGCACCCGAATCAAATAAGACAGTAACATAAATATCGTCGAGAAGAAACTTACCCATAACCAGATTGGGATCATTCACTGCGTCACCCCGACCTAGCACAAAAGCACGACCCCGAGCTTCGTTGCCATTGTTGTTGTTGTTTCCCCCGTTATTGTTGTTATTGTTCCCGTTGCCCTGATTGTTGTTGTTGTTGTTCTGGTTCCTGTTTAGCTGAGGGCAGTGTCTCTTGATGTGACCTTCAGCACCACAATTATAGCACCCCTTGTTGCCCTGTTGCTGATTCTGCTGTGCCGGTGGCTGTTGCTGATTCTGATTCGCAGGACGAGGGCTTCTACAGTCTTTGGCCTCGTGACCCATCTTGAGGCATCTTTGACAACGGCCCCTGTTACACTGGCCGCTGTGGTGCCTGTTGCAGTTGTTACACTTTGGAAGGTTTCCGCGATATCCACCCTGCCTGTGGCTACCTGACGACTGCTGGTTAGGGCTTTGATAGTTGCCAGTCTTTCGCTGCTGATTCTGGGACTGAACCGAAACTGATGCTTTGCTTGAATCCCCCTCCCATTTCCTCTTGTTGTCACTGAGGGTAACGGGAGTAGCTGAAGGAGTGACTGTAGCAGTAGCGCTGACGCGCTTAGGCAGTTTATTCTGATCCACTGCCTGATCGGTGATGCGATGAGCGAGACGCTGGATTTCCTGGATGTTGTCGAGGTTAGCCGAGGTAACGTGGCTCTGTATTTCTGGTGCCAAACCTTTGAGATACAACTCAATACGCTTGTATGGAGGGTCCACCATAGTTGGACACAGCACGGCCAGCTCATTTGACCGTTTAGTATACGCTTCAATCTCTGATCCAACCATTTTCAGATTATACAGCTCGTCTTCCAGTTTGTGAATATCTTCACGCGTACAATACTCTCTCTTGATAAGTTCCTTAAAATCGTTCCAGGGTGTGGCGTTAGCAGCTGCCAACCCCAGAATTTGCACCTGCGCGTTCCACCAGGTTAGCGCTATTCCCTCCAAGGTGCCAGTTGCATACTTAACCTTGCGAGCCTCAGGGCACTCGCACATCTCGAATACCGACTCTAGCTTTTCGAACCAATGGAGGAGTCCCACTGCCCCCTCGGTGCCACTGAAGGAATTTGGACGACAGTCCATGAAGTTCTTGAAGGTACACACAGGCTGCTGCGCGTGTTGACCTATTGTGTACGAATAGGACAAAGTTAAATACGAGCGTTAATGTAGGATCTAAAGACCCTAGTATGAGTCTATACTGCAGGATATACTACCTGCTTGAGCGGCTGCAACTGCCGCAGCAATGAGAGCCTCTAGCTGGGCTTGAGTCATGTTAATTCGTGCGGCCATTGATCTTCACATCAAAGGCAACATAAGTGAGAAAAGTTCGCGAATAGTGCGATGACAGAAGAGTGTAAGCACGTAAGTGTTCTCAAGCAATAACAAGTAGTGAGCAAAGTAATGTAAGCATACTACGAGCAAAGTTCTATGCAGTTCTAGCAAGCAGGTAACAAACATAAACCTTATTACCTAGGATGTCGAGTCTTGCACGTGGAGCGAAGCGTCGTTGTGGATCGTTGAGAGCACTGTTCTGGTTATAGTCTGGTTTTAATAAAAACGTTTTCCCATATTAAAACCAAGTTCTCTATAACCAATGGCTCTGATACCAATCTGTCACACCCCCAAAATCCACCTGCGGAGTATCACCGCTTGGGAGCGTGACTGACCAGGATCAAGCCACCAATCATATTGAACATGTAATTAATATTAAGTAAAATAAATGTAAACCATCCATCCAATACGATAGGTGTTCAAAACATAACCATAGTTTCAAAGTGTAGCGGAAGCATAGTAAATAATCCAACAATAGTTAATAGTTTTAAATGTCATAATAGTTCAACGTAGAAACCACGATCCTTGTCCACAACGACCCGCTTCTCCAGTGCAAGCTCCAAGTACCTAACGATCTGCAAGGCATGTAACAGAATGATCAACAAACTAGTTGAGCGAGTTCACAGTAAGTAAGTGCGTAACAGTAAGTAACGGGTGGCTCTACTGGGCCAATAGTAAGTTATACAGGTGGGGGCTTCCCATGTTATGTGACCACTAGACTATTCGTATCAACTACTCGTATCATCCCTGTTCTTCATCCGAGAACAGTAGCGCGTATGGGGTGTGCGTAGGTTTTACGCACGTATCCTTCACAACCGAGGATAGAAGTAAGTAATGCGTACACGTAGGTTTTACGTGCGTGCCTGACATCCGAGGCAGTAATTGGCATATGACCACGTAGGTGTTATCCTAACCTACGGAACCGTCCTGACATCCGAGGACCATGATAGGTGATAGTCTAGGAAAAGCATATATACGTTCTTAGTCAATGGTAACCTTTATCCCATTCCCACGACCCGGGAATCCCATGCCTTAGTAGGAGTGTGAACTCACCTTGGTTTGCTCGGTATGCTAGGTTATGCACTCACAAGTAATTAATCAAGTCCTATAGTATGCACGTATAACAAATCAGTTCACGTTCGAAATGATACGCATGTAATCTAATGTCACATAGTGCTTGATAGCCAATATCATGTATCAATCATGTATCACGTAACAGTTAACCCCTTCATACAATTCACGTAATTCATATGAACATTTACAGGATCATGCACCTCTCAAAAACTCAGACAAGTATGGGGGGGTCTCCCCTGTTCAAAACTCGGATAGCACATGTAATCATCATACAACCTCGGACATTAATCAATATACAAACTCAGACCTTGATTCTCATATAAATTCAGACATGGGTGGCATAGCAAACTCGGTCCATCATGTCACACACAAGCTCGGACCTTGTGATTTAAATGATCGGACCAACATACAAAACCATAAACTCGGACCCTTGAGTCCATTGATTAAACTCGGACCAACAAAGGCCCAAACAAAGGTCGGACATCCACCAATTTTATTATAAACTCGGACAAGCATATAGGGGTTAAACTCGGGCTTTTATGCATTCAACAAACTCGGTCCTTATTTAACAATTAAACTCGGACATGTCTTCACTTAATAAACTCGGACAAGGGTGATCCATTTTAAACTCGGACAAGGTGATGTTCATTATATTCAGACCAAGTCCATTCATTATATTCGGACCATATTACATTATAATAAACTCGGGCCCAATGTCATCATATTAAACTCGGCCGGTTGACATTATATTAGCTCGGACATGATGATATAACATTAAACTCGGACATGCTAGTGTGATTAAACTCGGGCAAGTATATATAAAGATTAAACTCAGACAGGAAACATGATATTAAACTCGGTTCATACATTCATCACATAAACTCAGACTATCATGAGCAAATCAATCGTCGAGCAAAACATGGTTCACATAAACAACAGTTACGTAAAAACGCTTAAAACCCTAACTTCATACTGTGCGATCATTGAAACTCAATCCTAAATCACAATTCCTCATTTCTTGTATCTTAACATCAGGCAGCAATCACACGACATACAACATCATCACACAATCCTTGGAACGAATCAATAATCACAGGACTATCATAAGAAACCAGGGTTTTTAACATGAATCACATAATCAAGGATCAATAACAATCAAACAATCACAAACAATGATTAAGCAATTACCTTGATTCGATTCTAGATGAGTTGACAATCACACTTGATGCAAAAGACTTGAGAAATCAAGAAAGATGAGGAGATGATTGTAGAGAGGATTAGAGGAGGTGAAAGTACGTGTTTTGGTTTCTTGTGAATGATTAGAGAATGATTAGGGAAGGGAATTAGGGTTATTAGTTATTAAAGTTTCACTATCAACCCTAAGCACCCTTAAGTAATGTATTTTACAATAGTACACCATTTCAAATAGTTTCACAGTTTCACCACTAAGTTCACATATTTGACAAGTCTACCACAATTAACAAACAATTGCACAATCACGCAATTAAAACATATAAGATTCCATGACAATCAATTGTGCGAGTAACAATTAAATAATACAAGGACGTGCAATAAATGCGAAATAGAATCTTGGAAATTCGAGTTGTCACATCGGGGCATGGCACTGAGCGAAACAGATTGTCCAGAAGTTTTCACAACAACTATCATTACCATTTAGTTTAAATAATACGTCCCATACCGTATCCCAAACAGTAAAACAAATTATTACAGAATACAACTAGCCAAATACTCTGTTTCGACAACTCAGATTCAAATATAATAATATAACTGTTCAAATGCTTCTAGAGACTCGATCTGCAAGATCTACAGACAACTATGCTCTAGATGCTTATTCTAAGCCCGCCTTCCTAGCAGATAAGCATCCTAATTGCCTGTCACATACGTTAAAATAAAGTCAATACATATAATGTAAAGGTGAGCATACAAGTTTGATATAGCATATAGAGTTCGAAATAGTTTACGCATAACCAGCACGTACACAGAGGAAAACGAAGCATGTTAATTATCGACATGGATCTATCGATACCAATGACTGCGGGTTGACTGTCCGAGATAGTTCGCAATACATGATTACCACCGTAATCCATGCAAGTAATTGTCCTTAACAACCCCCGTGTGAACGGGTGCTGAGTCCAAACTATAGTACTACGTCGTTAAGGCATGTAGACAGCATTCCACGTGTAAACATAACAACAAGCATTCATTTAGTCATGTAATACATGCAGAACGGTTAGCGTTTAAATAGTTGAGTAGTGTGATCGATAGTGATTTTAGATAAGTAACGTATGTAACACCCAAAAGTGCTAAAGCAAAAAGGGTTCGAGTATACTCACAACGATTGATTGATGGATTGAAGGGAGCGCTTGAGAGTAGGATTAGCTTGAATAGTTCGATAGCATAACGATGAGTAGCGCGTTAAATGGAAATAAGTGATGATGGGTCGAACAGCCTGGTCGATCGAACTGTAGGTTCAATCGAACGGGTTATTCGTTCGGTTGGACAGTCCGTTCGGACAGCCTGTTCTATCAGCCGGTAGGCTCGATCGGTTGGACTGTTCGAGTGGATTGTTTCTTCCTTTGAGTAGGATGTGTTTGTGTATGATGGCTTGACCTTTTCAAGTTTTCGTTGTAGTATTTGAGAACATTGAAGTGTTCTTACCTTTCAGGTCGATCGATCGAACGGGCCGTTCGATCGGCCGGCTTAACCGATCGGTTAGATACTTCGGTAGTAAGTCCCCAATAGGATGTCACCTGATCGGACAACATGTTCGATCGGGTGGCACTCCAATACGTCGAACGAGTTGAAAAGTCAATTAAGTGTTGAAGCATAGTATCTCATGATCCGAAGAGTAATTCAACCCAAACCGTAGTTCGATCGAACAGCACTTCGTTCAATACTAGACTTCATGAAATTGTCAAAGTGTGGGGTCATGTGCTAGCCGATCGTCTGGCCTGGTCGATCGGCTGACATGTCCGATCGGTTGGGCTGTTCGTTCGAACATCCTGTTCGATCTATCAGCATTCTGACCTGGTCGGCCTGTTCGTCTAACACTTGGCTGTTCTGATTGTTTGACGTTATATTCAGGTATTTTGACAACAAGCTGAACCATGGCACCTTTGTTCTTACTTGTTTCCCCTGCTCGGACAGGAATCACCCAAGTCTGGCCAGTGAACGTTTCGGAACGGTAGTTTAACGTTTAACTCGAAATCGGTGAACCTCGTAGATAGAATCCGAATCTCGAACCACGCAACCATTAGAATGATTGGTGAGTTGGCTCAAGCTCCGTTTCTACCGGTTTGAAGGCATTGAGTGTAAAAGAGTTAAAAGAAAGTTGGAAAATCCTTCTTTCAATCCTTTACACCGTGTAATGTTTAGATCTATAATAGATCTTAGATTGTTTCTGTGGAAATCGGCTAGATCCAAGTGATTCTTGGTGGCTTGAGGCCAAAACATGAAGTTCTTGAAGAACACCATGATGACATCATCCTAGAATACTTAGATCTTGATGATTTCACGGTTACAAATCAAGATTTGAAAGATAGAAAGGTGTAGGAGTGTGTACTGATCAAGAAAGTACAAGATTTAGGATGAAATCTTACCGGGATTGAGAGAAATCTGAGAAATAGTGAAGAACACGACCTGGTCAGTCAGAGGGTTTCCAAAAGTGGAAAGAATGACAATGACAGGCCTATTTATAGGCTTCCAAAAGGGGAAAGAGCTAGCCGATCGGCCAGGCATCCCGATCGGACAGCCTGCTCGATCGGACAGCCCATTCGATCGGCTAGGAGCCTGATCGATCAACAGCCTGCGTTGAGCGTTTGGTGTGACGATTTCTGATATTTCGATTTCGATTGAAGATGATACGAGTACGATAGAGTTTCCTATTCAAATTACTTTTAATCCCAACCACTATATCTACATACAAGCATCTATATTTCACACTATCCTTTCGCTACCATTCATCATAATTCGATTTTCGATTGAGTTCGATTGAGTTTCGAGTTTCGATTTGATTAATCACCACACATAACATAAAGTAAACACGCATAGGTAACATATAAGGCACACACACGTAATATAACACCAAATTCGCATAGTTCGAGTTTCGAGTTTGAGTGATGATTCGATTAGCTTGATTATTGATTGATTGACTTTATCGTATTGTTACTTCCTACTATTCACAGTCGTAAAGCGTTTTGCGTCGATTAAACATTCGATTACTTCGATTTCTTTGATTAACAACACTTACTTCACATAATACAAATAATAAAAACGTAAAATAGACTAATCACAGTCAAAGAAGTCAAACTTGACTTGGACTTTGACATTCGAAAACAAGGGGTGTTACAGCCTCCCCTTGTTTAGGGAATTTCGTCCTGAAATTAGGCTGAAAGCTGCACAGCACCGTGAATGATCTTACCAATTTCTCGCTTCAGATCTTCATTTAAAAAACTGCGGGTACTTAGCCTTCATGTCGCTTTCGAGTTCCCAAGTAAACTCTGCGCCTCGTTTGCCTTCCCATCGGACTTTCACGATAGGGATACGAGAGCGTCTGAGTTGCTTGGTTTGGCGATCCATGATTTCGACAGGCTTTTCCACGAAGTGTAGCATTTCGTTGACTTGAAGGTCGTCGAGAGGTACAATCAGATCATGATCAGCTAGGCATTTTCGGAGGTTTGACACATGGAAAGTTGGGTGGACGTTACTAAGTTCCTCCGGTAGTTCGAGTCTGTAGGCGACTTTTCCGATTCTCTCCAGAATCTTAAAAGGTCCAACATATCGAGGCGCTAGTGTCCCTTTCTTGCCGAATCTGACCACACCCTTCCAAGGTGATACCTTTAGGAGTACGTAGTCGCCAACGTCAAAGTCAAGGGGCTTGCGTCTTCTATCGGCGTAATTTTTCTGTGTATCCCTGGCTTTCGACAAGTTGTCTCGAATCTAGAGGATTTTGTCAGTCGTCTCTTGTAGTAGCTCGGGACCGGTTAGTTGCGAATGACCGATCTCGTGCCACACAATAGGTGAACGAATCTTCTTCCATATAAGGCCTCGAATGGTGCCATTTGTATGCTGGCATGATAGCTGTTGTTGTACGAGAATTCGACTAACGGTAGGTATTTGTTCCAACTACCACCGAAGTCTATGACACACGCGCGGAGCATGTCTTCAAGAGTACGGATCGTTCTTTCAGTCTGTCCGTCGGTCTGAGGATGGAATGCGGTACTTAGGTTAAGCGACGTACCGAGAGCTGCTTGAAACGTTTCCCACAATCGCGAGGTAAACCGAGCATCACGGTCTGAAATGATGTCACGAGGCGTACCATGATTACAAATGATCTCGTCGGTGTAGATTCGGGCTAGTCGTTCTACCTTGTAGTCTTCCCGTATTGGCAAAAAGTGGGCTGATTTGGTCAGACGATCAACTATAACCCAAATGCTGTCGTGACCTGATGGCGTGGGCAGAAGTTTGGTTATGAAATCCATAGCTATACTCTCCCACTTCCATATGGGGATTGGAGGTTGTTCGAGTAAGCCAGAAGGTCGTTGATGTTCAGCCTTAACTCTTGCACAAGTCAGGCAACTTCCAACATAAAGAGCGATATCCCGTTTCATGCCCGGCCACCAGTACTTGTAATGAAGGTCCTGGTACATTTTATCGGCACCGGGATGAATAGAATATTGGGATTTGTGGGCTACGTCCATTATAATCTTTCGCAAATCGGTCCGCTTAGGGATCCAAATTCGGTCCAGATAATAGAAAATCCCATTCGCTTTGGTTACCAGTTGAGCTCCATCGTGGTAGATCCTCTCTTTTTTTCAAAGTGCGTTCGTTAAAACAAGCATGTTGGGCTTCGCGGATGAGGGTTTCGAGGTTATGCTGGGCTTGGGTATTGCGAATACTGAGCAAATAACTCCGTCTGCTGAGCGCGTCGGCAATAACATTTGCTTTGCCTGGGTGATAACGAATCTCACAGTCGTAATCGTTAAGAAGTTCTACCCATCGGCGTTGACGCATGTTAAGTTCTTTCTGATTAAAGATGTGTTGTAAACTCCTATGATCGGTGAAGATCATACACTTGGTACCATACAGGTAGTGTCGCCAAATCTTCAATGCAAAAACAACTGCGCCTAGCTCGAGATCATGGGTTGTATAGTTCTTCTCGTGGATTTTGAGCTGACGAGATGCGTAAGCTATAACCTTGTCCCGTTGCATGAGAACACAGCCAAGACCAAGGTTGGAAGCATCACAATAGACAATGAAATCGTTGTTTCCGTCGGGCAATGTGAGAACATGAGCATTGCAAAGCATATGCTTGAGGGTTTGAAAAGCAGACTCTTGTTCGGTTCCCCAAACAAAAGGCTTGTCTTTATGGGTAAGGGCGGTAAGCGGCACACGATCTTAGAGAATCCATCGATAAATCACCGATAATAATCCGCTAGTCTGAGAAAAGAACGAACTTCGGATGGGTTCTTAGGCGTAATCCAGCTCTTAACTACTTCAATCTTCGCGGGATCAACATGAATACCTTGACTATTAACGATGTGACCCAGAAACTGAACCTCCTCCAACCAGAATTCGCACTTGGAGAACTTGGCGTAGAGTTGATTCCCCTGGAGTAGCACGAGAACCAAACGTAGATGTTGCGCGTGTTCGGTCTTCGACTTAGAATAGATCAAGACATCGTCGATGAACACGATGACGAAACGGTCTAGAAATGGCTTACACACGCGATTCATCAGATCCGTGAAAACCGCGGGTGCGTTAGTTAAACCAAAAGGCATAACAACGAATTCATAATATCTGTATCGAGTTCGAAAAGCGGTTTTAGGGATGTCTTCCTCTTGAATGCGCAATTGATGATAGCCTGAATGTAGATCGATCTTCGAGAAACCCTTGGCACCTTGCAGCTGATCAAATAAGTCATTGATTCGAGGTAGTGGATAACGATTCTTGATGGTTAACTTATTCAATTCCCGATAGTCGATGCACATCCTGAACGACCCATCCTTCTTTTTAACGAAAAGGACTGGTGCGCCCCACGGAGAGGTGCTCGGGCGAATAAAGCCTTTTTCGAGCAATTCCTGGAGTTGGTTCGAAAGTTTCCGCATTTCGAATGGCGCGAGTCGATAAGGGGCTTTGGCAATAGGGTTAGCTCTAGGAATGAGGTCGATGCGAAAGTCGATATCACTACTTGGCGGGAGTCCTGGGAGATCATCAGGAAACACGTGAGGGAATTCACAAACAACAGGTACCTGGTCTACCGCCATTTCTTTCTTTTCCTTCTTCGCTACTACAATGTTAGCCAAGAAAGCTCTGTATTCCTTGCGGAGATACTTGGTAGCTTGAACACACGACATGAGCTTGAGACCTTTCGAAGCAGTTTCGCCATACACACATAAAAGATCATCATTTGCGAGCGAGAATCGAATCATTTTATCAAAGCACACAACTTCAGCATGGTTTTCGCGAAGAAAGTCCATGCCTATTATGACGTCGAAGCTTCCGAGTTGCATCGGAATAAGGTCGATAGGGAAGATATGATTGTTGAGCTCGAGGGTAGAATCACGGAGAACAGAGTTAACGGCGACAGTTCTTCCAGTAGCGACTTCGACTTCGAATGACGAGGGGAGATAAGAGCGCTTACGACTAAGGAGCTTCTCGAATTCAAACGACACAAAGCAGTTATCGGCTCCAGTATCAAACAAACATGATGCATAAATACCATTCATAAGGAACGTACCATTAACCACGTTGTCAGCCTGGGCTTGACGGGCGTTGATGTTGAAGGTTCTAGCACGGGCTGCTTGTTGCTGCTGCTGAGGCTGCTGCTGCTGCTGGGGCTCTTGTTTCACCACCCGGTTCGGGCACATGTTTGCAAAATGGTTAGGATCACCACATGCAAAGCAGACTCGAGCATTGACCGCGGGTGCTTGAGCTACGTGTTGGCCTTGAGGGGCTGGGAGTAGAGCTTGATGAGCAGTGGCTTGAACTGGGGCTTGACGAGGACCATAGCGACAGTTAGCAGTGAAATGGCCGTAAAGATTGCAGTGAGCGCAGAAACGACAGGCGATTCCCACCGGATGATGATATGAGCATGTCGGGCAGAGCGGGTGGGGACCTGTGTAAGCACGCTTTGCTGGTGGTGCACTGGCCACTGGGGCTGGTCGGTGATGAGACTACTGCTGAGCCGGTACGGCTTACAGAGGGGCATCAGTTGTTATGACAGCACAGTTCTTGCTGCTGGAGCTGCTGTTGTTGCTGTGCTTCTTCCTTCGGTGTGATGACTTGGAGGGTTGAGCAGTGGAGTCGGCGGTCGGTGCAGTAGTAGCTTGATGTAGAGACTTGGATGGCTTATCCCAAAAACCAACTTTTACCCGCTTGTCATTGATCTCGGCGGTAAGCAAGTAGGTCTCCTCAATTGATGATGTCTTGGCGGCGTGAACAAAGTCGGCAACACAATCAGGTAGAGCTCGAATGTACTTCTTGATGGCCATGTCTAGCGTCTTGACTTGATCGGGACAGATAATGCTAAGCTGCTTGAAGCGAGCAGTTAAAGCAGCGTTGTCTCCGTCCTTCTGCTTGATGTTCCAAAACTCGTCCTCCAGCTTTTGGCGTTTATGGAGAGGGCAGAATTCGTCCATCATGATAGCCTTCAGCTCTTCCCAAGTCAGCTCATAAGATGCATCATTCCCGCGTTTGTTTCGTTCGGCCGTCCACCAGTCTAGAGCTCGGGACTGGAAGACACCGGTCGCATTGAGGGTACGGAGATTTTCAGGACAGCCGCTTTGGCGCAGAGTGACTTCAACCGAATCAAACCATTGAAACATGGCGGTAGGGCCATCTTCTCCGGTAAACTCTTTTGGTCCGCATGCCTTAAACTGTTTGAAGCTGAAAACAGTCTTGTTAGCATCTTTAGGAGCTTCGGTTCGCGACTCCTCAGACGATTTGCTGACGTTTTCATACACCTCGCTCACAGCTTTTGCCACTTGCTTGGCGATGATAGCAGCGAGACGCTTGTCTCTCTTCTCTTGGCGGGTAAGAGAGGTTCGGTGTCCAGATGACGACATGGTCTGCAACAGACATCGTCGTAGGTCTCAGACACAACAAATCGAATCTCACCTCACACGTCTACTACTTACTAAAGCTCAGGAACACGATAAGGCATGAATCACATAGACACATAAGCACATATTCACGGATTCACGTAATAAGCACGTAGGCACGTAGAGCACAGAGTCACATAATCACAGAAACACATACACATTTAATCACAGAGGCACCTAATGTTACGTAATTTCCCTATCAGCACATAGTAGCACATACAGTATCCTGACTACCTCTAAGTTTTGCGAGTATTCGAATGTAGCGGTCACGTATAGCATATCGAGTGGTATAGTATAGTCGTATGGCATGTCGAGTATAGTATAAGCGTACATCGTAGCATAATGTCGTCTAGATTTGCAGCGACTTGTTATCGTTTTGAGATAGAAGAGCATTGCGGGTTGTGTGTGTCGATCGAAGTGAGAGCAAAAATCGAGTGAACATCAAAATTAAACACATAAACAGTCAAACTCATATAAACACATAAACGAGTCATTAGAGTCAGCAGTTGCGGGCTCAGAATCGAAACACATAAAATCGAGAAATGGATTGTCTGCGGCTATTAGACGTCGACTACCCAAAGCGATTCGACTATTCTCAATAGACTTGTCGTCACATTTCGACTTTCAGGTTCGTGTTTCTGCCTCGATTCTTGGGCATCCAACACGCATTCCCTAGGTCATACTCATGAGTTCAGGTCGTTGGAGTCCGTCGAGGCTTTGGTGAGATAAAATAAAATTCGGAACAAGTTGTCAAGGTTAGGGTTTCACCCCTAGCTTAGCAACTTCTTCCTTGTTTAGTAAAATTTGAGGAGATTATTCATCAAAATATGGATTTCACTCCTGATTTGGTATAATTCTCCTCGCTGGTTCTGAAAAATTAATGAAGAAATCATTGATGAATTGATAAAATCAGTGTTGACCAAGCCATTTAGTCGAGAGTTTGCGGTTTTGACACCTAATCCTGACTAAATCGCTTGATTCTATTTGAAAATTCGAGTGCAGTGATAGCGAAGAATAATAGAATATCACATAAGCTTGGTCTGTTGGTTCTTAACTATAGTCTAGGTCTCTAAGACAGCGACCCGGACTAGGTCGTGTCTGGCCTAATTCCCTATAGTTATGGCTCTGATACCAATCTGTCACACCCCAACCGATGGCGGAATCATCGGGGCATGGCACTGAGCGAAACAGATTGTCCAGAAGTTTCCACAACAACTATCATTACCATTTAGTTTAAATAATACGTCCCATACCATATCCCAAACAGTAAAACAAATTATTATAGAATACAACTAGCCAAATACTCTGTTCCGACAACTCAGATTCAAATATAATAATATAACTGTTCAAATGCTTCTAGAGACTCGATCTGCAAGATCTACAGACAACTATGCTCTAGACGCTTATTCTAAGCTCGCCTTCCTAGCAGATAAGCATCCTAATTGCCTGTCACATACGTTAAAATAAAGTCAATACATATAATGTAAAGGTGAGCATACAAGTTTGATATAGCATATAGAGTTCGAAATAGTTTACGCATAACCAGCATGTACACAGAGGAAAACAAAGCATGTTAATAATCGACATGGATCTATCGATACCAATAACTGCGGGTTGACTGTCCGAGACAGTTCGCAATACATGATTACCACCGTAATCCATGCAAGTAATTGTCCTTAACAACCCCAGTGTGAACGGGTGCTGAGTCCAAACTATAGTACTACGTCGTTAAGGCAGGTAGACAGCATTCCACGTATAAACATAACAACAAGCATTCATTTAGTCACGTAATACATGTAGAACGGTTAGCGTTTAAATAGTTGAGTAGTGTGATCGATTGTGATTTTAGATAAGTAACGTATGTAACACCCAAAAGTGCTAAGGCAAAAAGGGTTCGAGTATACTCACAGCGATTGATTGATGGATTGAAGAGAGCGCTTGAGAGTAGGGTTAGCCTGAATAGTTCGATAGCATAACGATGAGTAGCGCGTTAAATGGAAATAAGTGATGATGGGTCGAACAGCCTGGTCGATCGAACTGTAGGTTCGATCAAATGGGTTGTTCGTTCGGTTGGACAGTCCATTCGGACAGCCTGTTCGATCGGCCGGTAGGCTCGATCGGTTGGACTGTTCGGGTGGCACTCCAATACGTCGAACGAGTTGAAAAATCGATTAAGTGTTGAAGCATAGTATCTCATGATCCGAAGAGTAATTCAACCCAAACTGTAGTTCGATCGAACAACACTTCGTTCAATACTAGACTTCATGAAATTGTCAAAGTGTGGGGTCATGTGCAAGCCGATCGGCTGGCCTGGTCGATCGGCTGACATGTCCGATCGGTTGGGCTGTTCGTTCGAGCAGCCTGTTCAATCGGTCAGCATTCTGACCTGGTCGGCCTGTTCGTCTAACACTTGGCTGTTCTGATTGTTTGACGTTATATTGAGGTATTTTGACAACGAGCTGAACCATGGCACCTTCGTTCTTACTTGTTTCCCCTGCTCGGACAGGAATCACCCAAGTTCGGCCGGTGAACGTTTCGGAATGGTAGTTTAACGTTTAACTCGAAATCGTTGAACCTCGTAGATAGAATCCGAATCTTGAACCACGCAACCATTTGAATGATTGGTGAGTTGGCTCAAGCTCCGTTTCTACCGGTTTGAAGGCATTGAGTGTAAAAGAGTTGAAAGAAAGTTGGAAAATCCTTCTCTCAATCCTTTACACCGTGTAATGTTTAGATCTATAATAGATCTTAGTTTGTTTCTATGGAAATCGGCTAGATCCAAGTGATTCTTGGTGGCTTGAGGCCAAAACATGAAGTTCTTGAAGAACACCATGATGACATCATCCTAGAATACTTAGATCTTGATGATTTCACGGTTACAAATCAAGATTTGAAAGATAGAAAGGTGTAGGAGTGTGTATTGATCAAGAAAGTACAAGATTTAGGATGAAATCTTACCAGGATTGAGAGAAATCTGAGAAATAGTGAAGAACACGAGCTGGTCAGTCAGAGGGTTTCCAAAAGTGGAAAGAATGACAATGATAGGCCTATTTATAGGCTTCCAAAAGGGGAAAGAGCTAGCCGATCGGCCAGGCATCCCGATCGGACAGCCTGCTCGATCGGACAGCCCGTTCGATCGGCTGGGCTGTTCGATCGGCTAGGAGCCTGATCGATCAACAACCTGCGTTGAGCGTTTGGTGCGACGATTTCTGATATTTCGATTTCGATTGAAGATGATACGAGTACGATAGAGTTTCCTATTCAAATTACTTTTAATCCCAACCACTATATCTACATACAAGCATCTATATTTCACACTATCCTTTCGCTACCATTCATCATAATTCGATTTTCGATTGAGTTCGATTGAGTTTCGAGTTTCGATTCGATTGATCACCACACATAAAATAAAGTAAACACGCACAGGTAACACATAAGGCACACACACGTAATATAACACCAAATTCGCATAGTTTGAGTTTCGAGTTCGAGTGATGATTCGATTAGCTTAATTATTGATTGATTGACTTTATCGCATTGTTACTTCCTACTATTCACAGTCGTAAAACGTTTCGTGTCGATTAAACATTCGATTACTTCGATTTCTTTGATTAACAACACTTACTCCACATAATACAAATAATAAAAACGTAAAATAGACTAATCACAGTCAAAGAAGTCAAACTTGACTTGGACTTTGACTTTGACTTTGACATTCGAAAACACGGGGTGTTACACCAAATCATTGCATGAACGCGTATAAATGATCACCAAGTCAAGAGGATCAAAAGGTATGTCAAATTTTGTAATTTGGTGATACTTTGAGATTATGATGAACAATCATAATCGAAAATCTGGAATGATGTTGATGTATATAAGTGTTATTATGATGAAATCTTCGTTTATAAACAAACCCTAGTTGAAAACTTGATGAATTGAGGCCGAAACTAGGGATTTGATAATTACCCTATCATGTGTTAAATGGGCTTTGTAGAAATATGATGAACACTTGAATTAAGGTGTTAAATGGATGAACATTGATGTTGTGATGCTAGTTCTAGGTGTAGTTCATGTACACTAGACATAGAGGCATGATTTTGATACTAAAACTTGGTTAAAATGACGACCATAATTAGAGAAAATATGTGTACAAAATCTCGCCTACTAGATGTTTGTTAAAATGCCTGAATGAATATTAAAAAGAAGATTTTATGAGAGAAATGCGTAATTGGCTAGTTTGACTAATTACGTGAAATATGGGTTAAAACGGATTCTAATCATAACAATGATTTAACTTAATTACGCCTACGGTATGATTAAAGGTAGTTGACTTCTAAAAGTCAAACTAACCAATGATGAAGTCGAATAGTAGTTTCGACATAAAACCCGTAAGATGGAATAGTCGTAAATGATTATGACCAATCTAACTATCTCGTGAATTATAATGATAGTTTGTCGCCTAACGAGCTAGGTGGAGGCTTGGGAAAGAAGCGGTCAAACGAATCAAGTACGAGAAGAAAAGCGTATTCGGATGCGAGGTAAGTGAGACTTACACACTTATGTAGAATACTTGTGTATCTTATACGTTATAAATGCGATAACGGAAACATCAAAAATACGGATTTCCGTTAAGAATATCTTGTAGTGTTGACTAATGTAAATCGAAGTAAAAAGGATATCCATGGCGTAAGCCGATATGGGTTTAATTTGTGAGAAAAGAATTTAAGAGAAAAAGGATTTGGTAATAAAATCCGGGATGGGATGGATGTATGAAATGGAAATCAAAAACCATGTTTTTTATTAAATAGGTAACATTCGGCATATAGGCCAAACGGGTCGAATGGTGGTGATATCACCCTTTAACAATATCGACTAATGATTATCATTGAGTTATATGATTTCAGGAGTCTATGTAGAATGGATATTTGCATCTCTATTAATTAGCGATTTCTAAAGCAAGGTATTAAAAACGGGTCAATGTATTGATCCGAGTCAGGTAAGTAAAATGGTTCAACTCATTATTTAGTACTTGAGGTTCTCTAAGAGTTAAACAAGGTCAAAATTGGATATTTGGTTATCTTAAAGATAAACCAAATAATTTAAGTTATAATCGTGGTGTTTTAGAGACATAATGGTTTCTAAACAAGGTTATAGTTAAAAGATCGGATTTTGGGTCAAACAAGTGTCTAAAAGTCCTTCGTCGTAAAAGAAGGACCAAAATTGACCAAAACGCCCTTGTAGGCTAAATTGAACAAATAATCCCTTAAAGGTTGTTTGGAAACAAGTTTTATGGTTGAATAAATATTTAGAATAAGTATAGAAATCGAAGGGTATAAATCTTTAGTCAAAAGACTCTATATGAGTCTTTGCCGAAAAATGATAATCCGAGGAGTAAGACTCGGAATAAATATATCTCCACATTAAATCCTCCACACATATAGTTGTGGTGGAAGAACATTTGATAAATGTTGCGAAAATAAGATGCTAGAAATAAACAAGTATGAATTATGCGGAAAAGTTCTTAAATACCCTTAACGGGTCAAAATAAGCATTTAAGTACAAACGAGTTTAAGAATATACATAAAATCGTGAATTGAACCTAATATGATGGACAATATTATTCATGTGAATTTGGGATCAAACAAACATGTTTGTTTGATAAACGCATGAATGGGTCAAAACTTTGTAAAAAGGTATTAAGTCGAAAACTTAAAGGTCTGAAATTTTGTTATGTCGGATGTTTGATTTTAACTCCATAAGATGGAGAATTAAATTACGGACGCGTGGGAAAAAGAATCTGGTAAAATGGATTAAAAACGAAAGAGTTATGCTCGTTTTCGTGAAATCGGGTTATGCTGGGAATATGCAGCACCAGCAAACAACAATCTGATGAAAATAGGCCGTGGCGCTACGCGAGCGGGTGTCAGTTTCGCGAAAATCTTTTATTTTAACTGTTGATGCATTGCGAACCCGTTTAAATACGTTCTAAGTTACGTATGACTAATCCAACTCATGTTTTATGAGTTTTAGGTAAAATTTTAGCACCGGAGGACGATCAAGCCCAATGAAGAACCGAACACACGTTAAATGAAGCTTCCGCGTCAAATCTTGAATTGTGTTATTATAAGTGAATTATGTAAACAGTTATGAATTCTTTTTGAAATGTTGTAATTATTTGGTAATGTTGGTAAAATAAGTTTTTGTAAAGTCACATTTTAGCATTAAAATGTGTATCTTATTATTAAAATCTTGATTAATTAAGACGGGCGTTACAACTTGGTAATCAGAGCTCAAGGTTAAAAAGAATAAAGTGTTCGGTTCGAGGCTTGATCGCAAATCCGGTAAGTACATGCATGTTAATAGTTTAGCATGCTAAAGTGTTGTAAACAACACATAGGGCTATCGTGTGATACACGTTACCTCAATTAAATGATAAATATAGTTGACGAAATTGCGCACGTTGATGCGTATAGTAGAAAAGCCTTGTATTATGGTGATTATTGAAGTTGACGTTACTAATTCTTGTAAATGTTTTAATTGAAGGACACTCGCATCTGAAGATAGCGAGAGTTTAGCAAATTGCGGATATGATGGTAGAACGGTCCGAGGTATGACAAGCAGAGCATACTCATCAAGGACCTAAATCGCGTGACGATCGCGAACAGGGTTAACGACATAAAAAGCCCGTTAGGGCAAGCAGTTACAGGTGCGCATTTTAAATTATTACGTGAATAGTAATATGCAGCAAATACGTAGAGATTGAAAGTTGCATATGTAGATTAAAAACTTGGAAAAACCCGAATAGAAAATCTATCCGGGATATTGTTTCCAAGAGAAACAAATAGAGGCATAACATACATGGGATGTAATGTGAAAATTATAAAAAGGTCATGTATACCAGGTATTGATCGCTTACTCTGGCCAAGTAAGTGGTGAGCACGTGGTACCATGAACTTTTTATGATTGACATACTTACATCCGATGTAGTAAGGACGGGGTAAATGAGACAAATTAAAAAGTACCCAAATGAATCAAACGAGCAAAATATTTGATAATAATGTAAACGCATAGCCGAGTGACGGAAGCGTATTACATTAGGATAATGAGCCCGAGTGAAGGGACAAAGAAACATGTAAAATGATTAAGGTATGCACCGGGAGGAGGTGTACTTACACTCGAACCCGGAAAATGCAAATATGCCTTTTAACGGGCTGTTTTTTTTTTTTTTTTTTTTTTGGTAAAACGTCAAACTTAAGGACAAAGTCGGAATATAAAAATGAAGCGAGATCTTAATGCATACCGGGAGGGTTGCAATAATAACGACTTTGGTAAAACACCCGGTTGACGGGTAAGAATCACATGCATAGACTGAGAAACGTGAACTCGGATGGAAAGTTAAAAGACTAGGGTTTTGAGTCATAACTAAAAGACGACAAGATAATGTAAATAGAAATTTTGAATAAATTATGTTCCACTATTTTAAAGTTGGACGGGTCGAATATAATATCATGCCGGACGGCATGAGTTAACGCAAGCGGGATAATGGTAGCATTAAAAGCAAAAGAAAAATGAGCCCGGTAATGGGACATAATGTCACACCCCGACCACGTAAAACAACAAAACGTGGCGGAAACGTCGGGGAGTGTTGTAACAGAATCATTGTTTCACAACCATGGATTAAACAAATTTCGTTTTATTGAATTAAATGAGTTACAATGTCTTAACAATAAAGAAACATAACAAAAATTAACTAGTCTTTCATCTTTTAATGTCACTAAGGTCTCGTCCAACCCTATGTGAGCATGCATCAATATCATCATCAAATATCATCAACTATTGTACCTGAAACACATGTGAAAATACGTCATCATAAAAATGCCGGCGAGTACATAGGTTTTATGAAAAATAGGATCCATGACTTAGGTTTAAGAAAATGTTTAACCAAAAACTTGTCATGAATCCAGTTTAAGTGTTTGCTTTTATAAAACGTTTGAAAATCGATGATAGATATGTATAGTTAAAAGAATGATGTAAGGTTAAATGAATAACCAAATAAAAATGAGTTTGTATAAAACAAACTGTTTTGTAAAACAATGTCTTGTGAAAAATATGTTATTTGTGTAAAAATGTATAAATCCAAATGAATGATTTAAATAACGCTACGCCATGTAATATAATACAAGCACTTATATATAGGAAGTACCAGCGGCGTATCCACCATGCTTGTATCACATTACACACGTCTCGTTACTCAAATCACTTACCCACATAAACCACCAATGTAAATTACCCATGTCTAAACCATTGTCAAATGTCAATCAAGTATTGTGTAAACAAAATGTCATGTATGGCAAGTGAAATATGTAACAACCAAACCATAGGTAAGAATGCACAAACAATGTACTAAGTATGCGACGGATGGACATACATAGCATGATACCAAGTATAAGATGTCTTGTAAAACGATGTACTAAGTATGATGAACATACATAGCATGAAATGTTATGTAAAACGATGTACTAAGTATGCACACAATGGGCATACATAGCATGTGATGTAAAATGTACTAAGTATGATGAACATACATAACATGAAATGTTATGTAAAACGATGTACTAATAGTGTACTAATGAACATAGCAAGTATATGATATAAAAGCATGAAATCATGAAAGTAACAAGTAGGCACATGTGTTTCACCCCAAAATGTTTGAAAAACAGTAAAAGAGGGGTCTATGTACTCACTTGAGGGTGCTTAGAAGTCTTAGGATAACCACCAAGCAAAGCTAGAAGATCACGGAATCAAACGACACCTATATAGGTATCTACATTAATAAACGGACCTATCGGAGGATCGGGTAGTACAAGGGTTCGTAAACCAAATAAGTATGGGAACTTATGTAATATGGTTTAACAAAGCCTACGTACTAAAACGAAACCTATCCTAAGTGCTTTTGACCCATTACGACCCATTTAGGTAGCTTACGCCACTTTAACGCGTCGTTTGCGTAAAACGCGTTTGGAATGCCTAACTAGTCCTATGACAAGCAAGATATGCCTTAACATGTTTAATATTGTTGTTAAATCAGTTTAGATGTCAAAAATTTCGTTACATAGACTTAAAATGAATTTATGCGTAAAAAGGGCATTTTGGTAATTTACCTAAGGCATATAAACTACCTATCATATAACTAACTAAATGTCGTGACCATAAGGTATAACCTTGGAAGGTTATTCCCTATACAACTATGGTCACCTAATGTGTTTGGTCGGATCCTAAAGATCGACCAATGGGTCGGGTTCGTAAGCATAAGCGATTGATTAGATCGCTTACCTTTACGACCCTAAACAAGCACAAATCTAAAAGCGACGAGCTAAACATGCTAGAACATGTTTAGTAAAGTTAGAAAACAGGTTTGGTATTAAAACAAACGGTTTTAATACCCTAGAGTAGTTTGGTTACAAAATACGCGAGAAAACGCATTTTGGCCGAAACTACGACTCGTCACTGAGCCTAGATAACGTGGTAATCAGTAGGTATAGTTACTAGGGACTATAACCATCGTGATTACGCTCACGTTATGAAGTTCAAACGAACTTCGCATTGACCATAAACTGGTTAATGCAGAAAGTCAAACGCAGTTTGACTTTAACGCTAAAACGAATGAAAAACGCGAAAGAATACTTACAGAAGGTCCCCGCAAGATTCGAACCCGATTCACTCTCAGGTAGAAAGCATATACTTCCACTTAGAGAGTGTAGAATCAGATTCAAATGTGAGGAAGAATGAAATGGGTGAGGGGTATTTATAGATTTCCTTGAACCGTTAAGATCGTTCGTCGAAAAACGTGATTTGATCTAGACCTTACATGTGGGCACATGGTTTTCAAAAACCATGGGAGCCCCTAATGTGGACTATGTTCATTGAATACCATCCCATGGTTTTGTAAAACCATGGGTGAAAACCATTAACACTTCAAAATGGACTAGGTTCATTGAATCTGCCAGAAATTTCAAAAATGGTCCCTACACTTGTAAAACTTGATTTTTTTTTGGCACTTTTAAACCCCTTTAACCTCATTTCAAGGCTCTAAAATGATATTAAAGTATAGGGAACTTAAAATATGCTCAAAGACATCACGGATGTCGGTTCGTTTGGTCGTACGGTTGCGTTATTCGCTTAATTACGACGGGAGTCGTAACGAACGCAAAAACGATCCAAATTAAGCGACGAATGGAATTTATCATACCAAACACTAAAATAAAATATTTTAATGCTTACATAAATTTTTGGAAGTCCGGAAGTATTCAGAACGTAAAATATGCGCGAAAATGCAAACTTATGCACTTTTTGACGCTTTTAGTCCCTGAATGAGCATAAAGTTTATTTATGCGCACCAAATACCTCAAAGCCTATTTCTAAGCTATGTAAAGAATATTTAGGGCATACTTAACTTATGATCAAGTTCCGGAAGGTCTGTTACAGTACAAATTGACATACTTTCGCAGTTTGTCGAATTTAGTCCCTGTAAGCGAATAAACTTGATTTCGGCATACCAAACCATCCAAAACTTATTTCTAAGTTATGTAATGGTTATTTAAGGTATGTTAAGCCTATTTCACTATTCCAGAGTGTTTGTTGCATTAAACTGGTTATATTTACGCATCAGATCGCGTATAACCTTCCAGAAAGCGATTTAAAGCCCGAAATCGAACAAGAATTGATACGTGCAAAAGATACACATATTTATACAGATCCCAAGTATGAAATACAATATTTCATTGGCTTGGTATTTGTTTGATGGTGGTGGTGACACAGGTGTCACACATAATCAAATACGAATGTATGTAGACTGGATAATGGTGAGCATAAGATAAACCGACGCATAAATGACGTGAGAAGTCATAAAGTCGGAAAATTTGTCCGAAAGGAAACGAATGTAGCCTTAGACTACGGTCAAGGTCAAAGAAAATACCAAGGTGAAAATAAATGATTTTAAACAAAAACAGGATGCCTTGGCACCAAACATGTATTTTAAGAATGACATGAGTAAGAAATGATCTACGGGATCAACCTAACCTTTGGGGATTATAAACAATGGAAAGGTCTTCGAGACTAAAACGACCCACGAGTCATGACTAGAAAGAAATAGATTATAAGGACCTCGCCTTAAAGAGGTGAAGGTCTAATAAAATAACCCGTAGACTAAGTGATAAAACCTACAGGTTAATTAGACAAAGCGAGGGAATAAGTGAAAAAGAATAAATTTTGGACTGTCAATATCCCGGTATGGATAGTTGACAAAGGTTAAAGAGAAGACGCTAAACTAAAACTTCGGTTTTGGTAAGAAATAACATTTTTACAAATATGAATACTGATAGACATATAAATAGTAAGCATGAAAGATATAAGTCTTGACACTGATAGGTGCAAGACGATATATTCGAAAAGTGATATTTTTGAAAATAAAAGTTGATATAAAATTTGGCATGATGTGACACGATCACGGTCAAGAAATACAATGTGAAATAGAATCACATTACAACCAAGCGAGCGGTAAAAAGTAACCGGACTAATAAGTCTAGTTAGTGAGACCGGTTAAGGTCATTTAAATAAATTTGGTTTGCTTGTAAGCTGTGGATTCGGTATAACTAAACCGAATAAATAAATTTGAAAACAAAAGAAATTGTTGCTAAAAGTGAAAGATTTCACTAAAGACCTTTAAACGGGTCAAAGTAATGGATTCATAAAGAATTCGATAGTATATAAAAGCGATGGATATCGCTAAGTTAACTAAACTAGAGGAAATAACGAGATTACGTTATTTCAAGTTGCACTATGTCGTATGAGATACGTAGACAATTAGTAACCAAAAAGATGTTACCATACTTTTCTGGTAATACTAACAATTGGTTAAAAGTATAAGTAATGTTTAAAAGATTTCTCGGATCAAATACATTGAGTTTAAACTCAATGAATCATGTAAGAAAAGGTTTCGGGGACGAAACCTCTTTAAGGGGGGTAGACTTGTAACACCCCAAAAACGGGTTTGGAAATCAAACCACCTTAATATTAATGAACGGGTAAAATACCGTTAGCGGTAAAAATTAACCCGGTAAATATTAGGATTTAAATAATTAAACCTAATATTAAATAAAACGTGAATAAAAGCTTTTAAGGAAGTAAAGTTTATAAGAGGCCCGAGTTAACGGGACTTAAAATAAACTAAGTCATAACTTTCCCGAATTCACCAAGTAGCTAGGAACATTAACCTAGTTAAAAAGGTGTCTTAAAACAATGAAGAAAATATGGGTAATAACCCTTTTTATAAAGTTACAAAACATGAGAGACTAAAGTTGCTAACAAAGAAACTTGTTTTATTAAAAACAAAACATAAAACACAACACACACATAGAGTGTGTGTGCGTGTGCGTGGGAAACGACAGGAGCAGGACAAGAGGGTTACAAACCCTAGCTCAAACAATATCTTCAAATTGGAGGGTCAATTCAAGACCAAATCAATGCATGAACGCGTATAAACGATCACCAAGTCAAGAGGATCGAAAGGTATGTCAAATTTTGTAATTTGGTGATACTTTGAGATTATGATAAACAATCATAATCGAAAATCTGGAATGAATGTTGATGTATATAAGTGTTATTATGATGAAATCTTCGTTTATAAACAAACCCTAGTTGAAAACTTGATGAATTGAGGCCGAAACTAGGGATTTGATAATTACCCTATCATGTGTTAAATGGGTTTTGTAGAAATATGATGAACACTTGAATTAAGGTGTTAAATGGATGAACAATGATGTTGTGATGCTAGTTCTAGGTGTAGTTCATGTACACTAGACATAGAGGCATGATTTTGATACTAAAACTTTGTTAAAATGATGACCATAATTAGAGAAAATATGTGTACAAAATCTCGCCTACAAGATGTTTGTTAAAATGCCTGAATGAATATTAAAAAGAAGATTTTATGAGAGAAATGCGTAATTGGCTAGTTTGACTAATTACGTGAAATATGGGTTAAAACGGATTCTAATCATAACGATGATTTAACTTAATTACGCCTACGGTATGATTAAAGGTAGTTGACTTCTAAAAGTCAAACTAACCAATGATGAAGTCGAATAGTAGTTTCGACATAAAACCTGTAAGATGGAATAGTCGTAAATGATTATGACTAATCTAACCATCTCGTGAATTATAATGATAGTTTGTCGCCTAACGAGCTAAGTGGAGGCTTGGGAAAGAACCGGTCAAACGAATCAAGCACGAGAAGAAAAGCGTATTTGGATGCGAGGTAAGTGAGACTTACACACTTATTTAGAATACTTGTGTATCTTATACGTTATAAATGCGATAACGGAAACATCAAAAATACGGATTTCCGTTAAGAATATCTTGTAGTGTTGACTAATGTAAATCGAAGTAAAAAGGATATCCATGGCGTAAGCCGATATGGGTTTAATTTGCGAGAAAAGAATTTAAGAGAAAAAGGATTTGGTAATAAAATCCGGGATGGGATGGATGTACGAATGGAAATCAAAAACCATGTTTTTGATTAAATAGGTAACGTTCGGCATATAGGCCAAACGGGTCGAATGGTGGTGATATCACCCTTTAACAATATCGACTAACGATTATTGTTGAGTTATATGATTTCAGGAGTCTATGTAGAATGGATATTTGCATCGCTATTAATTAGCGATTTCTAAAGCAAGGTATTAAAAACGGGTCAATGTATTGATCCGAGTCAGGTAAGTAAAATGGTTCAACTCATTATTTAGTACTTGAGGTTCTCTAAGAGTTAAACAAGGTCAAAATTGGATATTTGGTTATCTTAAAGATAAACCGAATAATTTAAGTTATAATCGTGGTGTTTTAGAGACATAATGGTTTCTAAACAAGGTTATAGTTAAAAGATCGGATTTTGGGTCAAACAAGTGTCTAAAAGTCCTTCGTCGTAAAAGAAGGACCAAAATTGACCAAAATGCCCTTGTAGGCTAAATTGAACAAATAATCCCTTAAAGGTTGTTTGGAAATGAGTTTTATAGTTGAATAAATATTTAGAATAAGTATAGAAATCGAAAGGTATAAATCTTTAGTCAAAAGACTCTATATGAGTCTTTGCCGAAAAATGATAATCCGAGGAGTAAGACTCGGAATAAATATATCTCCACATTAAATCCTCCACACATATAGTTGTGGTGGAAGATCATTTGATAAATGTTGCGAAAATAAGATGCTAGAAATAAACAAGTATGAATTATGCGGAAAAGTGCTTAAATACCCTTAACGGGTCAAAATAAGCATTTAAGTACAAATGGGTTTAAGAATATACATAAACTCGTGAATTGAACCTAATATGATGGACAATATTGAAATTTATAAGATTCATGTGAATTTGGGATCAAACAAACATGTTTGTTTGATAAACGCATGAACGGGTCAAAACTTTGTAAAAAGGTATTAGGTCGAAAACTTAAAGGTCTGAAATTTTGTTATGCCGGATGTTGGATTTTAACTCCATAAGATGGAGAATTAAATTACGGACGCGTGGGAAAAAGAATCGGGTAAAACGGATTAAAAACGATAGAGTTATGTTCGTTTTCGTGAAATCTGGTTATGCTGGGAATATTCAGCACCAACAAACAACAATCTGATGAAAATAGGTCGTGGCGTAGTGCCACGGGGAAGGCCCCAAGCCGTGGCGCTACGCGAGCGGGTGTCAGTTTCGCGAAAATCGTTTATTTTAACTCTTGATGCATTGCGAACCCGTTTAAATACGTTCTAAGTTACGTATGACTAATCCAACTCATGTTTTATGAGTTTTAGGTAAAATTTTAGCATCGGAGGACGATCAAGCACAATGAAGAACCGAACACACGTTAAATGAAGCTTCCGCGTCAAATCTTGAATTGTGTTATTATAAGTGAATTATGTAAACACTTATGAATTGTTTTTGAAACGTTGTAATTATTTGGTAATGTTGGTAAAATAAGTTTTTGTAAAGTCACATTTTAGCATTAAAATGTGTATCTTATTATTAAAATCTTGATTAATTAAGACGGGCGTTACAGTTCCATCTATAGTTTTAATCATGAAGTTTCTGTTAATGGAATCTCAAAGAAAATTATACATGAAAAAATTTTCACTACCATTGACGAAGGTTGGGTATTGTGATATGGAGCCATGAAGGGGTTTAAGTTGTGTACCCTAATTTGTAATGGAGGATCATTTTTTATTATATAACTCAATGTAGTTCGATTGGGAGAACATAAAGAAAGATGAATCAAAATTACACTTGGTTTTAGTTATGAGGGGAAGAAAGATGTGTTCTTGTTTATCAAATGAATTCATCGATTAAGAAGAAAGTATCAGAAGTTACATTAATCTGGAAAAAGATGAGTGGCTTAAATGGTGAAGAAATACTAATTAAATTATTATTTAATTACATATTAGTTGGATATAATCAAAACGACGTAGTTTTGATTGGTTTCGCGTGTAAGCTTAGACGTCTAACAGCACCGTATTCACTTTCCCCTTATAAATATATGTACGTTGATTGCTAGTAGGCCGTTGTTTCACAACACGTTATCAGCACGAATTGCATTTGTAGACAAATCATATTATCGTATGTTAAGGAAGAAGATAAATGTGTGGGAGAAATTAACAACTAGATTGAGGCCACCTCTGCCGACCGTACGAGCCACTGTCAACCATCGAAAATTGACACATGTAATTTGAATATCGTATGCTATATTGTTTATGTATATTTGAACACTGAAGTTTGAAAATCGCATGAACCCACGTGATTAGTTTTGATTTCTAAGTTAAATCTTGGGACATGTGCATAAATCAAAATTTTACACTAAAATCCCATGATTAAAAGAATTTCTCTGCTTAACCGATTCACATTCCAACCACATTCATTTTTGAGTATATGCTTTCTTTCATAGAGGAATTTTTAGTACTAATTATAAATATAACATTTAATTTAGTACATGAAAATACATTCACGCAGTGTAGTATCATAAAGTAGGTTAATAGTGCAGCAGACTTTAGTAATTTCATATGTTCAACAAATATGTTCTGTTGTATTATTTTGAAGAGCGACGATAATTTTGAGTTTTTGTGTAGTATCTAATTTGTGTTCCGATTCAAATTGTTAACTTGTAGTTATCAGAGTTAACATAGTAGTTAATTGTGAAATTCATTAATATATATTATGATAAAATATTATGTTTGAATAAAAGCAATAAAACGTATAAGTGCCTATATCACAGTTTTCTCCTATTTAACTTACAATTGGTACTTTTATTTATGATATATCAAACTCACATAAGTATCTGCAATACTATACTCTGCTATACAATTGTATATTAGAAGTCAACATATCAAACTAACTTAACATTATACTACAAATCAGTAACACCAAGGCATGTTAACACAAATGCACATTTTATTTTTACAACACTGACACATTACATTTACCTTTTTTTATGCAATCACTAACACCAAGGTATAATTTATTGAATAGTAACTAAAAGAGTAAAGCGTTGCTTTCTAGTTTGACTATTAGGTTAATGTAATCTAAATGAGTTTTATATTTCTTTTTCATCATACTTAGTTTTAATTAATATAGTATAAATTCAATTAAAGTTCTAATATATAACTTATGAGCGTGAATTGAATATTATTAATTATAAAGTTAATTCTGATTTCCTCATCATTAATTCATTTTAATGTATATTTACTTAATTTTTTTTACTCATTTCGTAATACTTTAAATTGAGAAAAAAAGGTTTATTAAACTTAAAAATTCAACAAGCTTGATATAAGATTATCTCATTTGTCTTATATTTAGTTTGACATATTGTTGTTATTTGTGGTTGAAAAAAAATTATGGGTAGCAGTATTGATTTTAATTTTACATTCCAAATCGTCGTTGTAGTTTATTAAAGTTGTTATAATAAATTTTATATAATTACATGCTATAATGTTGAATATTTCATAATAGTTTCTATGAATATTTGTGAATGTTATCATAATCTTCGGCTGGCATGGATTTTCTGAATTTCCAATGTTTTTTTATTTGGATCAATAACAAACTTTTAAATTTTGAAATTATATATATGATTTGGATTATGCTAACAATTAAGATTATTCAAAATTTGTATCCTAATTTTCATAGCAATTTTGAAATAAGAGATATTCTCCTTATGACTGTGTTTATCTATACGATACATATTTGTATAATTTTTGTTATTATTTTATTGCATAGGAGCTCGGGTTTATTCTATTTTTGTAGCTATAATAATTTATATTGTGAATACTTAAATTTGATGTTTTTTTAATTAAATGATTAAGCTTTATCTTGTATCAATGGGATGTATATCTATTTTTACCTTGTAAGACATAAAATTATTAGTTATTTTGCTAGAATTATACATGTAATTTTGTGCATGTACGATACATATTTATACTACGACAACATAACACATTAATCATATATATTTGTAAGTTGTAAGTGATAAAAACGGGTTATGAAGTTTTATCATAACTTGCTCGCTTTACTGGTGACATGATTGAACAACTAAACCAAAGTTGTGGTTTATTATCAATATCATGAAAAGAATAAATACGCTTACATTTGACATCCAAAGTGTCATACTTTCTGTATCTCATTATCAAAGGTCGTAAAATGTTAGACCGGTAATATTACATGACTCAGACATATAATTACTTCTCAATTGATGTTATGTGAAGAGAAGTTTATCAATAAGGGAAAATTGGATAAAAAAATTTATTACAATTATCACACGTGAGATATGCTCTTGAAGTAGCAATATCATTAAGAGAATATGAAAAGATTGAAATGGTTTTATATTCACGTGACCGAGTAAATAATGAAAAGATATGAAATTTGTTCTAGTTGTTTCATTCCCTGAAGTGAATGTGATTATATAACGATCATTGAAAATGTCGTGATCATGGACATAGTTGAGAAATTTGTAATGATGGTCATGTTAATAATGAGATTGATCATTAGAAGTGCTTTGATAGACAAGTTGATAATGAGATTGACCATTAATGTAGACCGACTATCAGAATTGTAATAATGGTCATAATGAGATAGACCACTATTGGAGTGATTATATGAGAACAAAATGTGAAAGGATAAAAGTTATATAAAATGATAGTTTGCAATGATAATGCGTTGTTTTCTCGTATAATGCAACTAATACACATACGATCGTAAACCAGAAGTTTATGTATCATAATTATTTACTTAATTGGCATGACCGGTTAGACCACACCGAATCAATGATGATGTGAAACTTAATGAAGAACCAGAAGATTCTTCCTTACAATTAAACATGTCATGTTTGCTCTCAAGGGAAATTCGTTATTTACCAACCAAAGTAGGGTGGGAATCCCTACATATTCTGGAAGTGACTAAAGGATATGCATATCCCAACATGATACCATTTAGTGTTTTAAATCGATGCATCGTCTAAATGGTTATCAAATCTACAACCTGAATCTTGTGTAACTGTGGCTTAGCTAATGTGATAGCAAGCATATTAATCCAGATTGGTATATTTATTTTGGTAATAACGGTGAATTCAATTCCCAAGTTATTAATGATTATTGTAATAAATATTAAACTTCATATAGCTTATGTTTATACAAGAATTGATTTGTTGAGAGGATCACTAAGCGTTCACAATTGATTGCAAAGCCAATGATCATAAGAGCAAGAGTTCATATTTGTATTTGGGTACACGTGATTTTACATGTACAACATTAATTCACATCAAGCCAATATGTCATCATACTTCCCCCATTATAGTTGGTTTTTGGTCAGGAACCAAATACGTCTCTTCTAAGATTTTGGTTGTGCGGTATATATAATATTGATCCACCATTAGCACAATGTTGGGACCTCTAAAAGGGTTGAGAATATATGTTGGGTAAAAAAAATAATTATCTATGATTAAATACTTAAAGCCATTGGGAGAGATTTGCTTATAGCTCATTGGTTTTCACTTTAGTGAATGAATGTTCCCAACATTAGGGGGAGATAACAAGCTGCTGGAAAGTGAAAATTTGTAACAACCATAAATTTATTTAGCGATTTCCGTAAATAATCACAAATTACTGAGTAATTATATTTAAATATTCATACTCAAATACGGGTTTATTAAAACTTTTCTAAACTTGAAAGCAAAACAACATAGTGTGATTTAATTCGCCATTTTAGAATAACGACGAAACAACATTGCGGAAGCTTTGTTTAATGTGTGTTCGTTTCTTGCTCGACGCTTGATCTTCATCCGGGACTCTCGACATTCACCTATGATCAATACCAGCTTAAATGTTAGTATTGATAGTTTAATTAACGGTACTAGGCAAGATAATGATAATGGAAAGAAATCCCAACATTAATCTCTTGATTCCAGAAACAAGGAGTTGAACTGGCCTCCACCGTAACTTACGATGGGCACCGTAAGTTACGGTGGCCCATGTTTTAAAGTACCCCTACCGTAAGGCAGGAGTGAACTGGCGTAACGGTTTCAGCCCCCACCGTAACTTACGGTGGGCACCATAAGTTACGGTGGCCCCTGTATCAGACCCTTCCATTTTGTCGTTTTTGACACGAAAACTTTCGTATCTTTCAATCCGCTTGTCCGTTTGACCTACCGTTTCTTCCTACGTGATTGTAATTTGATTCTCCACCTTATGAAGTTAAAATCCAACATCCGGTTTAACAAAATTTCAGACTTTTATGTCTTCGGTTTATTGCCCTTTTTACCAAATTTTGACCCGTTCGATTTTTATCAAACAAACATGTTTATTTGCTCTTTAAACTCATGAAATTCATAAATTCCACATTTCCTATCATATTAATCTCAAATCACGGGTTTCTTACATAATAGAAACCCGTTTACGCTCAAGTTCTTATTTTGACCCGTTAAGGGTATTTAAGCACCTTCAAACTTAAAATCGCTTTCGATTGTTTCTAGCATTACATTACCACATTTCTTATCATATAATTTTCCACCACAACTGTATTTATGGTGGGTTTACTATGGTAATCTATATAAATCGAGTTTTACCCCTCAACTCATTATTTTACGACAAAGACTCAAATAGAGCCATTTGACTAACGTATTACATCTTTCAACTTCTATACTCGTCCTAAGTATTTATCTAATCGTAAAACTCGTTTCCAAACAACCTTTAAGTGTTGTTTGTTCAATTTAGCCTACGGGGGCGTTTTGGTCAATCTTAGTCCTTCTTTTACGACGAATGACTTATAGACACTTGTTTGACCCAAAATCCGATCTTTTAACTATAATTCTGATTAGAAACCATTATTTCTCTAAAACACCACGATTTTAACTTAAATCATTTGGTTTACCTCTAAGATAACCGAATATCCAATTTTGACCTTGTTTAACTCTTAGAGAACCTCAAGTTCTAAGTGAAGAGTTGAACCATTTTACATACCTGACTCGGATCAATGCATTAACCCATTTTAATACCTTGCCTTAGTGGCCGCTAAGTAATAGCAATGTGAACATCCGGGTGCTATTTATTCATGAAATCATACAACTTGACAAACCATTAGTCAATATTATCAAATGGTGATAATTTCACCTTTTGACCCGTTTGGTCTAAATGACCGTGAATCTTTATGAGATGATATTGTTTACCATCTTAACTATATGACTCGTTATCTTTTGACCATTTCATGATTAAATAACCGTATTAGCTCTCTTTTAACCATTAAACATGGTTTATAAACATTGTCTTTTGTTCCGAACCGCACATGTCGTGTCGGAACATCATAATTCAAACAAGACTTTACATTCATCATGATATATAAAACCAATAGGTATTACATAAAAAAGGTGTAAGCTTTACTTACCTTGCATCCGAATTGCGCTTTTCCTTCATTCTTGATTCGTTTGACCCGCTTCCTTCCCCAAGCTTTCACCTAGCTTGCCAAGCGTCAAACTATCATTGTAATTGTAAGATGGTTAGGTCAGTCATAATCATTTACGACTATTCCGTCCTACGCTTCTTATATTGAATTTGTCAATCGATCATATAGTTGGTCGGGTTGACTTTTTAAAGTCAATCAACTTATCAACTTATTCAATGCACATTTGGTTTATGGAATTTCGCTTAGGCATTTCATCCGAACTTTTAAGAAATCAAATTTTACACATTAACTACTAGGTAACATGATTTCAAGTATCTACATCATGATCTTAACATCATTTTCCCTATATCATACAAAACCCATTTAGTGAGAAGTATGATCTTATACCCAAATTCATGGTTCAATCGAACACCTTCTATTTGTTATTATGCATGTTGATTCTAAGCATAGTTATACGACCAATTTCATCATAACATTAAAACCCACTTATATAAGTGTGTTAATTCATCAAACCCTTCAATTCATAGGATGTTATGTATGATTTTCACTTAGAGTTTCGTTCCTAAGCAAGTATACATCACTAATCTAGCCCTAGCTTCTCTAATCCATGCCTAATTCGCGATTAGGATGATTATCAACTTTTTACAACTTCAGGAATGTTAGAAATTCGACATACCTTACGATCCCCTTGACTTGGTGATCACGAATTTGCGTTCAAGCATTGATTTGGCTCTTGCTCCTGGGCGTACGCACACACACACACACACACGAAGTGTGTGTTATGTTTTGATTTTTTAGTTTTTATAATCAAGTCTCTTTTTTTGGCAACTTAGGTCCCTCTAGTTTGGTTAGTCATTAAGTAGACCATAACCCACCTATTTCTAGTAATATTCCCCTTATTAACTAGGTTAAACATTCCTAGTTAACTTAATGGGTTCGGGAAGTCATAACCCGTTTTATTTTAAGTCCCGTTAAACCTCGGGCCTTCTGTATACTTTGTTTCCTCAAAAGCCTTTATACCGTTTTTATCTAATATTGTTCATTTAGTTAAAATCCTAATATTCACCGGTTTACTTTTACCTATAACGTTACTTTACCCGTCATCTAGTATTAACGGGGTTTGATTACCAAACCCGTTTTCGGGGTGTTACATGTCTACCCCCTTAAAGAGGTTTCGACGAAACCTTTTTTTTACATAATTCATCGAGTTTAAACTCAATGCATTTGTTCCGGGAAATCTTTTGAACATTACTTATACTTTTAACCAATTGTTAGTACTACCAGAAAAGTATGGTAACATATTTTTGGTTACTAATTGTCTACGTATCTCATACGACATAGTGCAACTTGAAATAACGTAATCTTGTTATTTCCACTAGTTTAGTTAACCTAGCGATATCCATCGCTTTCATATACTATCGAATTCTTTATGAATCCGTTACTTTGACCCGTTTAAAGGTCTTTAGTGAAATCCCTCACTTTTAACAACAATTTCTTTTGTTTTCAAATTTATTTAAATGACCTTAACCGGTCTCACTAACTAGACTTATTATTCCAGTTACTTTTTACCGCTCGCTTGGTTATAATGTGATTCCACTTCACATTGCATTTCTTGACCGTGATCGTGTCACATCATGTTTAATTTATATCAACCTTTCATTTTCGAAAATATCACTTTTCGAATATATCGTCTTGCGCCTATCAGTGTCAAAACTTGTATCTTTCATGTTTACTATTTGAATTCCTATCAGGATTTATATTTGTAAAAACGTTATTTCTTACTAAAACCAAAGTTTTAGTTTAGGATCTTCTCTTTATTCCTTTGTCAATTATCCGTACCAGGATATTGACAGTCCATAATTTATTCTTTTACAGTCTTAGTTTTATGCGGGGATTTCTCTACTGGTTCCCTCGCTCGTCTAAGTAATCCGTAGATTCTTTCACTTAGCCTCGTAGGCTATTTCTTTAGGCTTTCACCTCTTTAGGGCGTTGCCTTTATGATCCTTTTCCTTTTTATTCAGGTCCCGTGGGTCAGTTTTGTGACAACCCTAAGAATTACGGGTATCCGTACAATTAATTTATATTTAATTAATGCTTAATTACCGTGCTTGATTTCTGATACATACATATACATGCATCATACTTTATTACTGTCACTCCATTATTTGCACAAAACTATAGTGACAAACTTGATGCACAAAAGCACAGTTAGCACAATAAACGAATAACCCAGTAAACATGCAGACATTACCAGCACTAGACAGATACTGTCTCTGAGGCCATTATGAGCCGGGAATAGATTACCACACTGGTAGGGAGTGTAGGGAGGTGAGGATTGTAGAACTGCGTCACTAGGTAATATTTATAGTGACCGGATGTGCCTAAAACATGCTCGAATTACAAAATTCTGCACTCTATTACAAAATTCAGTATTTAACGTAACTAGTGAAGTGCAAAAACATGGGAAAATAATATTAGACACTTTCCAAAGTGTCGGGAATTCATTGTGTCACTAAAAATAATATTAAAGACACTCTAATTGATTATTTAGCACTTTAACGGGTTAATATCCAACCTAACAACCGGACTTTACCCGGAACATAAAAGTATTGTCAATGACATAGTTTACACTTTTCTGAGCCAGTTAGGGTCCCCGAACACCCTAACACCCGTTATATTACATAACACACTAGTAACTATTTTAATCTCTAACCAAACAAACTAATCACTAAACTATTTAGTTAAAATCCAACTAAATACCCCCCCCCCCCTTAACCGATCGGTCCCCATGTAGGACACACTCCACAAATTCTTTGATTATTTTATTAATCTATGTCCCATATCAAGGTTACACATTACACCATGGATAATAGTTTGTGATGGTCTATAAGTATGTATGAGGAACAAGCACTTACATTCACTAAACACTTCAAAAAATTTTTGATCTCTCTCTTCCTCTTGCCTTGTAATCGGCTGCCATCATTCCACCACCATATCACCACCATCAAAGTCTTGTTCAACCATTTTCTACATACACAAAGGTGCAAGGGATCATACAATGAAGCGTGGTGTGTTCGGAAGCTCAAGGACCTCTCTCGTTTTCTTTTAACCACCACATTTCTTCACTTGAACTCTCCTAGCCTTGTGCTAGTGGTAAGCACTTAGATCCTTGCATTTTACTTGTTATTTAAGTGGTTAAAAATGTTTAGAGATCAACAACATAAGAACTCTAAAGAACTTAAACAAGTCTTGGAACATAAAAGATGAAGAATGGTTAAAGTGATGAAGTATTGTTAAGATAATGAAGTAATCATGATAAATCTGAGTAATACAAACTATAATCTGCTGTATATAACCTATGTTATGAGAGAAATCGTACTAGAAAGGATGGCGATCATATGTGTGCGTTTTAGTAATATTTAACCTTGAAACAGCATGCTGATTTGCACATTCAGCCGACTTTAACTGGCTGTAAACAAGTCATAACTTAACGAAAAATGTGTTTTCTGAAGTCTGGGTTTATGTACTATGAAATACGGTTCTAATGGCATCGGAATCATAATTTTTGGACTTCGTTTACTATTTTTAAAGCGTCGATTTGTAACAGCAGCTAAAGCTGCATTTTTACAGCAGTAAATGAGAGTCATATTTTCAGTCATAACTTGAATTCTAGAGTTAGATCATAAAATTTATACAATAGATGGTCACTGTTGTCTCCGTGATCCTCCAACTAGAATTTCGTAAATCGGACTCTCGGTGAATTTTAAATAAAATATTCCGTGAACTGCAGTCCAAAAAAGGTAAATCTGAATGCAGTCCGGAAAATGAATTTTTAGAAAATGTTGGTGATGATTTGGACCACGATATTTTTACACAATAATAAGAATTTATGGAATAAGGTAACTATTTTATTAAAATAACCGAAAACAGCCCAGTTTTGTATATTAAAACTGTAACGATATAAGTAGTATTTAGCATGTCTAAATGTCGGGATGGTTATTTGAGAACGAGCTAACATGATTTTACAAAAGAAAATGATACGCTTGTAAGCATGGACACCTCCAATTACAGAGGAAACTCTGGCGAAATTTTTCTAGAAATATAACACTTAGAAATATTTTTGGTGACAAGTGTTTATAAATATATTTTTAACCTGTTTTCAAAATATAAATTTCGCCATGATTTCTATTACAAAGTAACCAAGTGTCGGAGGTGGATTTTCGTAAATGAAAACTTGTTAAATATATATTGAGAATATATATTTCATAACCGCTTGTGTGCTTACGAGATTATTTTGTGAACTACATAAATATTATTTTTAGAGTAAAAATAATATTTCTGGAATACACTGAACAGTAACGACTCCAAAATAATACCAACGCCTTCACGTATAAATATTTAAGTTACACCGGTATTATTATTACCACACAAACTCTAAAAATGTAACTTTTGAGTTTTCAGAAAAATACTCTTGAATGCGTATTCTGATAAAAGTATTATGTTGGAAAATTGTAAGGAATAAGATATGTATATTTTGGGAAGTAGAATATTTTAGACAAATGAATTAGAATATGTTTTATTAAGTGAGACTTAATAATATATTTTAAATTATATAAACGCACATGTATTAAAACCCCCATCCTTGGGAAGGAATATAATTACTAAATAATTAAGAAGTGTCAATACGAAATAGTTGCCTAACTACTTCCCGAAAACTTAAACCTTAAGCCAAGGCACGACCGTCCGTCTAATAGAAGTTAGTACGTGTAGGTCGTTACGCAGCAGGTTGACTGGGAGATACTATTTCGAGACGCACTTCTGTGAGTTCATGTCCCCCTTTTCTCTTAACTATTTTCAGTTTTTATACTTCGGGGGTGAAATACATGTTACAATGATTACGGATACTTTTTACGCGGTATGGTTAGCATAAGGAGGGTTACTACTTAGATCATGTAAGTGGGTAGGCTGAAACTAGAGGCCATTAATCCTCATTGTAGGACCGAGGGTCATTAGCGGTAGATCTATCTGGGTGTAGCGAGCCCAACCCCTGAGTCCGCTGAATGAACCAGGTGGTGACTTTGAGCCCGACGCAAAAATCTGCTAGGTTTGAGTCTTCCTACTGCACTTCACACATATCATTGGATTTACAACCCAATGGTGATCTCTTTTTCCTTAATTGCTACATACCAGGGATTTTTGTAGGACCGTATTTGACAGTCGTTTGAGTCAATCAGAGCTAGCAACTACCAAAAATGCAGCGGAAATACAAAATCGACATGAATCAAAGCAGAAATGGTGTAGAAACAGAAAGAATTCACTTTAAAACAGTTTTCTCATTCAATCTTCACAAAATACACGAGCAGCAGTTCGGCTACACGGGAGACATGAACGTACAAAATGAGAAAACAACACAACTATTTATAGGGGGTGAGGTTTCGCTTATATGACATGTCCATATGAGCGAAATCATAAGCTTGGGATTTCGCTCATGTGACACTATGTCCATATAAGCGAAATATCAACATTACAAACCCCAAATTTACATATTAACCCCCTATATATATTCATAATTAACACATCTAGACCCTATACATTGATCAGCTAAGACTAAGACGCAGGCTTTAGACATTCGTGCACCAACAAATTCCCCCTTGGATACAGCCGCAGTCTTTAGTCTTGGTCTTTGGGTCTTCACAACGACTTGAACTTTTCTTCGTGTTGCTTAGGCTTCCTCCTAAGCGCATTCCTTATCATGTCGTTCTCTTTCTTTCTCTTCTTATCCTCTTCAGTTTGAATGTGCATCCATTTGCCTCTGTTCTCATCAAGCTTTTGACGTTCACGAGCAGCTTTCCTTTTTGTTTTCTCCTCGAGCGACCACCATGAAGACTTCCATTTACTTTCAGAGTTGATACTTTTCTGAAAGCAAAGGGTTGCAACTCGCTGAAATTGCATGGCCTGCTCTCTGTCCTCTGGCTAATAATGAATCTTGTTTATGAAAAGACATTCGATATCCTTTGCAGAGCAATTCACAAGCCACATAGGATCATAAACATGAATCTCTCTCAATTCTCCACCTGCTCTGTAAGTAATCACTGCTTCAGTGGTAATACAACTATAAACTCAGCCCATGAAGCCTTTGTAAAACTCTTGCTCCATTGGAGGCACTGGTATAGTCTTCATCGTTTTAGGCTTTTTCACATTCAGTATCGTTTCTTCAACTCCTGTCACTGGATCTCTTCTCGTAACTCTCTTCGGATAGTGTGGCTTCGAGTGTTTGAAATCTCTTAAAGCCTCGAACTTAATCAATCCCCACATAGCAATGTCGTTCTTTCTGACATGATATCCCAAAGTTCTAACCTTTGACAACTCATCCACATCCCACCATGGAAGTGACATAATATCATGTAACTTTTCAAAATACTGAACACCGCATTCTCTTCTGATTGCATACGCATTAATTTGCGGCAAAAAACCCCAACTAATAATGTCACCGAGAGATACGCTTCTATCACGTTGATAATACTTCAAAGGTCTTTTAAACTTCCTCTCGTGACTAACTTTGAACCATTTCTTTCGTTCTTCCTTTGCCATATCTTTTTGAGTGCCATCAAAGTTTTTATCTTTCAAAATTTCAGCAACTTTTCTTCGCAACTCATCACGATTCTCCTCAGTAAAGAATTCCATCAATGTTGGCAACTGTGAGGTATCTTCATTAACGCTTTCATCATCTGTCCAGTCTTCGACTTCAACTCTATCATACAAGTTAGCCTCTTCAACATATCGATACTCATACTCAGACTGCTGATTTATGTCAAAGGCATTCAACTATTCTTCAAACTCGGAGTTCATTTCTTCTTCAAAATCGAATTTAAAGTCAGGATTTACCAAGCGAGTCATTTTTTAATTGCTTCCAACGTGTAAGTATGGAAATGCTCTCCTTATTCATGATAAGTATCCAATCTCAGAATCAACTTCTGAGCTTGTTGAACATTCTGTGCATCGCCTGACTCCCCCTGACTATCAGCTCCCCCTGATTCTTCATTCACTGAATCGTTCATCAAATTATCAACATTCTGTTCAGTAGAAGCTTCAGATACTTTCAACCCAGTACCACCCTGAGCATCATCGTCATCATCGTCTGAACCATGACTACTCGCCGAATACACTTTCTCATCTTTGACATCTTCCTCTCATCCTCCTCATCATCATCTTCCTCATCACTATCACCAATTAACTCATCCATAGGAGTATAATCCTCAAAAAGACCAGAAACTGCAGAGATAGGCTCGGGATTTTCAACAACCATTGAAGGAACAATCGATCTCTCAGTCACTGTAGAACTTCCTTCAACGCCTTTACCCTTTTCTTTCATTTGCTCATCTATTTTAGCTTGACGTTCTGCTCTGAGCTCTTCAACTTGCAGCTCTTCAAACTTTTGCTCTACAGACGTTCCGAGCATGCTTTCAACTACTTTATTCAGCATATAGAACTCATGATCTCTTAACGCTTTAGCTGCTTCAAATTCTTTGTTCTTCAACTTGAAGTATTCATTTTGCTCATCTCTTCGAGCCTTTTCTTCTTCCAGCTCAGCAATTTTCACCTTCAAGATGTCAATCTCTGACTGATCAGAATCAATCTTTTTCACCAACTCTTTATTATCAATCTCCAACTTCTTTACACGCATTTCAAGAATTCTTTCACGATCTATAACTTTCTTGTTTTCAGCGGCTAGCTTCTTGTTCTCAGCAATCACTTCATCAACTTTCTTTTCAACATTCTTTACTTGTGAGGTGTTTGCGAAATCAAAATCTCCTACATCATCAAGACTCACATTCAAATTTGAAGGAACATTTGGAAAGTTTCGGTACCCCGCAGAACCAGGTGTTAGTTGACCTTGGGTAAGTGGAGGTGTTTGAAAAATTTCTTGCGATGTGTAAAGGGTTTGTTGTGGTGGAGGTGAATGATGTATAGGTGATGGTTGTCTTGGAGGTGTTGGTGTTTAGGTGGTGAAGATTGTTGTGGTGGTGTAGGTTGTCGGGGTGGTGATTGGATTGGTGATTGTGGTGGTGTTGGTTCATGTGGTGGTGTTGGTGGTTTCTTGGATTCTTTGGAAGGCTTTTTCTTCAAGACGATCTTTGGCATTGATATTTTTGGTGTAACTTTGCGAATCTTTGGAGAAACTACTTTCTTTCAAGCTCCAGCTTTCTTTCTACCACCTGGAGGAGATTGTGACTCGGAGACATGCTCTGGAGAAGGAATGTAAGCATCATCATCGTCCTTTTCCTGTCTCTTTCTTTTCCTCAGTTGTTTCTCTTTTTCTATCTCATCTTGAATTCTTTTTCGACGTTCGGTTTCATCTACTACTTCTTCATCTGAAGAACTTGAGGAACTTGTTGTGTCTTTATCAACATCATCTCCCTCAATGTCATCAACAACTTTATCTTTCCCTTTCTGAGCTTCAACAGTCACAACATGCTCAACTTCAGCTTCCACAGTTGGCCCTGTCTCTAAGACTTCAGTATCGAACAACAAATGTTCTTCAACATTAAATGGATCTTCTTCCGCAACTACCACTGTTTCATCTTCTTCAGGTTCATCGATCAAAGACGTTTTAGCAGCTTTCTTTTGCTTCTTCTTTGGTTTGAAGAAGATCCTTCAATCTTTTTAACAATAGGAGTGGCCTTTCTACGTCTTCTCCCTGTTTCTTTCACATACCATTCATTCTTTGTGTTTTTGAAATCTTCAAGAACTTTCAACTCTTCAGCATACGCTGCCTCTTTCATTTTAGCTTCATTTCTCCAGTTCTGATGATCAACTGGATCTGGATCAGCATAGTTAGCATCTTTTATAAAACCAAAGAATTTAGCACCAACTTTCGGTTCTGGGTGATTCGGGTGGTATCTGACAAGCTGTTTAAGCGTATCATTGCTCATGTGAGATTGTATCAACAAGTCATCCTTTATGTTTCTGTCAATCTTAGGATAAGCGTGATCAATCAACATCTGCACAAACCTCGGAAACATCCAACTCTTGCTGTCTGTTTTAATATTCTCAGCCATATAGTGGAATACAATGTGTGAGAAATTGTACTTTTTGTTCAACACTAACGCCGTAACCATATTCATTTGATAGTCACGCATAGCATCATAACCTCCTTTTGTATGGCTCAACGACATCAACACACAGTGAATCAGGAACTTGTATGGTTTCTGAAACTTCGATTTCAAGTAGTTCCCAGCATTCAGAGCTCCCTGATAACCCATTCTTAACATGCACCCTTTCACCATACGTTCCGGAAATCTTGTTGGTGAATCTGCTTCGTCCGGAAAGTTAACAACTTCACGTATAAGTGCTTCAGTGACTAGAATCTTTTCCATCTTGCCATGAACCTCAACAATTGAAGAAATTACTTTGTTCTGATCATCATAGCTGGCATTCTTCCAGAAGCGTTCTATGTGAGATTTGTACAGTGGTCTTTGATCAGTAAGCGCTTTCTGAATGGGAATACGATTCATGAAATCCAATATACCACTGAACTTTGCCAACTCGGGGTTTTTCTGAATATCCAAATCACAACAACTGTTGTGAAGAGGATCAAAAACAACACTGGAACCCTGCAAATCACAATCACATACACTGAATCAGAATTACTTAGAAAAATCTCAAAATTTTACAAGTGATTACAAAATTTTCAATTGAAAACCCTTAGTGCATAATGAGCGAAATCAGAATTGACATAAGAGAGAAAACACATCATATGAACTTAAGAGCGAAACCCAATGATGTGCACAATAAGCGAAATCACATGATGTACTTATGAGCGGAATCCCACAATGCATCTTGGGGCGAAATCACATTATGTACTTATGAGCGGAATCCCACAATGCATCTTGGGGCGAAATCACATTATGTACATATGAGCGGAACCATCTAACATGACCGTTTGAGCGAAATCTCTATCAAACACTCAGAAAACTCATCAAATCCCAAAATTGAAACCACTAATATGTTAACATGTTAATTCCGAGACTAGGGATATGTTTTAATTGCATTTTTGACTTTAAAAGAACCCTAGATCTACGTCTGAACCACCTGGACATCGATAAACATCATTAACCATCAGGTTTGAAACAATCAACACACAAATATGCAATCTTTACACTAAAACGACAATACATGTGTGTTTTCAAGTTCAGATTCAACTGTTAAAGGCCTAAATTTATGTTTTGTTCAATATCATGTGCCGACAGTTCAAAATACGCATGATTTAGATCAAATTGGAAATCAAACAACCTTGCCCATAATTGTAAACTATGATAATCAACAAGATCTGTAAAAATTTGGGCAGCACTTCGCCTGTAATCAAAGGTTTTAGGGTTTCGCTTCAAGTCGCCGGAGAGAGAGAAACCTTATGAGCGAAAGGGTGGAAATGACATATGAGCGAAATCCTCCGACTTATATAGTTGGTGTGATTTCGCTCTTGTGACCAAAGACATATGAGCGAAACCACATGAGACAGACAAGCGAAACCTCATAATAAGCAACCATATAATACCTTTTAAGTGACAAATGAGCGAAATCATGTTGAAGTTTTCAAAAATTTTACTTTTTAACCCTTTTCTGATTAAACACCGTCACACCCAGTTAACCAAGTCCAAATCAATGACCTTGGTCAACTGCTTGGCCTACCAAGTCCAAGTTAATGACCTTGGTTGACCGAATTATGAAGTACGCAGATATTTCACTCTGAAAATAGTTCAACTGAATGAACTTTCGAACGTTTTGAACTTTCAAACACATTTCAGTTTGTCAAACACTATACCAATCACTGTTTTGCATCTCCAGCTTACCCAGCCCTCATCAAACACTGACATGATCTGCACTAAGCTTTGATCGTCCGATTCCCAACGTCGGTTGTCGAAAAATAAAATGAGAACTAAAATACTTTTGGATTTTTAAGTGGATAAACTGAAAACTGTACATACAATCTTTTTGTGAGTGTGTTAGGGGATCATATCAGCTGCCGACTAGACACAAGCACCTTTAGACTGTTATTTCATTTTAAGCATTAAACAATTCGCGTAGATTGCCGATATAATGGTCCTCTTAAATTCTCACAAAACTTTCAATCTGTTCGGGATACAGAATTAGTGTTTTAGAACTTAAACATCTACATGTGTCCCACCTCAGTATATACTCCCGTATTCAGATCCCAGTATTCAGTCTTACAGGTGAGTATACCACAGCTGATATCTGTTCTGGGGTAGGTGCGAGGGCCGTTAGAGCTCAGGTCGATACTTCCGTATACGCAGAGAGATGACGGCTTCGACTTTAAGGTGTGTCCCCTTTAGAGGATCTTTTGTTTTCAACAGCAGCGACTATCAATTTTATTGTTAATCAGCATGCTGAGGGCGAGCTTATATTTCAAAGCTTTTTGCAGAAAGTATTATCCAGAGACTAGGTCAGTACTTCCATACAACAAAAGTCCCGGGATAATACCCCAGATATCACTGAGCATAAAGACTTAGTATCTCAGAATACGGGACCCTTCAAACAGGATTTCAGGGGTTACCTATATATCCTGGAGGTGTTCCCCACGTAGACGCAAGTGAATTTTATGTTTATATCCCAAACTGATCTACTAATTTTGTGAAAACCTACCGACACATCTTTAGCGAGACTGCTTAATTGCATTTTATACATTACAATTCTTTAGCGTGCTGCGTCCGTCTAGCTGATGTACTATCATTTCCCCTATTCTACACAACTCTTTTTGTATTTTTTTAGTGTTTTTGGATTTTTGAATTTTATCATGTTTTTGTATTTTTCTGCGAATTTCTCCCCCTAAAACTAAAACATATTTTTGTGTTTTTGTTTTTAACGAAAAGCAGAAAATATACTGTACAAACAAAATTGACAACACGACAAAGGTTCACATCAGATCGCTACCCAACTCGGCTTCACATTCAATAACCCTCCCAGATTGCAGATTTTTCATCCCGTTTAACCTCAAAAGATAATAAAATCTCTTTTTATCAAAAGGTTTTATATAGAAATCCGCTTTCTGATCATCGGTGTGCAAGTGTTCAATCCGAATTAACTTTTTCTCGTGACAATCACGGATAAAGTGGTGACGGATCTCAATATGTTTTGTTTTTGAATGGTGAACCGGATTTTTAGTGATGTTAATCGCTGCTTCATTGTCCACATAGATAGGAGTGTCTAAGAACTGCAAACCGAAGTCTCGCATCTGCTGTTGGATTCAAAGGATCTGCGAGCAACAGCTGGAGGTTGAAATGTATTCAGCCTCGCATGTAGAGAGCGCTACTGCGGTTTGTTTCTTACACTGCCAGGTGACGAGTCGAGTTCCGAAGAACTGACACCCAGCAGTGGTGGACTTTGCGTTTTGCTTGCAGCTCCCAAAGTCAGAATCAGCAAAACCAGATAAAGTAAAGTCACCCGATCGAGGATACCACAAGCCGATGCTTGGGCAGCCTTTCAAATACCGTAAGATACGTTTCACTATGGTCAGGTGTGACTGCTTTGGATTTGACTGATATCTGGCGCAGAGACACGTCGGGTACATGATGTCTGGACGGGAAGCCGTGAGATACATTAGAGAGCCAATGATAGATCAGTACAATGTCTCGTCCATCTTCACACCATTCTCGTCTGGGCAAATCCCATGATTCTGCGCGAGGGGGGTTGATGCGGGACTGCAATCTGTCATGTCGAACTTGTCGAGCACGTCCTTCACATACTTTGTCTGATGAATGAAGATTCCGTCGGGCATTTGCTCCACCTGCAACCCGAGGAAGAACTTCATCTCCCCCATTGAGCTCATCTCAAACTTTTTCTTCATCACCTTTTCAAATTCTTTGCACAGGTCGTCGTTGGTGGATCCAAAAATTATATCATCAACATATATCTGTACGATCAACAAGTGGCCTGCCTCTTCCTTGGTGAACAAAGTGCTGTCTACTGTCCCTCTTGTGAACCCGTTGGCCAACAAGTATTGAGAAAGCGTCTCGTACCAGGCTCTCGGGGCCTGGTGAAGTCCGTACAACGCTTTGTCCAGTAGATACACCTTGTTTTTGTGCAGTGGGTCTGTGAACCCCGGTGGTTGCCCCACATACACTTCTTCTCTGATTTGTCCATAAAGGAAGGCAGATTTGACGTCTAGTTGATATACTTTAAAATCTTTCCAAGACGCGAAGGCTAGAAATATCCGAATTGCCTCAAGTCTGGCAACCGGTGCGTAAACTTCATCATAATCTATTCCTTCCTGTTGACTGAAGCCTTGAACCACAAGTCGCGCTTTGTTTCTCACCACGACACCTCTGTCATCACGTTTGCACTTAAAAACCCATTTTGTCTTGATTAGCTTTTGATTCTTAGGCAGATCGACAAGTCTCTAGACGCCCAGCTTTTCGAACTGTTGCAGCTCCTCCTGCATTGCATTCACCCAGCTATCCTCGGTCAATGCCTCTTTGTAGGTTCTGGGCTCTATCTGCGAAATAAAACATTTTAATGAGACTTCTTTCTGCATATCTACAATAGATGAATAGAAACATGTAAGAGCTCGGTCTATTTGATGTCGGGTTTTGACACCACTTTGCAGGTCGCCAATAATTTGTTCTGAAGGATGGTAAGACAACGTCCGTGGCATAACATTGTCAGGCACATTTACTTCCGATTCCAAGCTCGATATCTCAAGATCAATGGTTTGATCCTCAGCTTCCGTTGGATCCTCGTCAAAAGTCGGAGCGGGTTCCGCTTCTGAGTCGTCAGATTCGTCAAAAGATGGAGCTGGTTCCTCTGGTGGTTCATGAACTGTTCCACTCGGTCCTGCTTCTAGCGGTCTAGACACTTGCTCTTGTGACATATTTTGCTGATACAGGTACATAAGAGCTAGTTCCTCATCACTCGGCTCGACCGGCAGATGAAACGACTCCCAGAGCTTATCGTAATCGAAAAGGAATCTTTGTCCGGGAAGTTGTGGTGATGGAGTGTGCTTCTGACAGTCCACGTGTTGGACTTGAATCACCTTCCCCAGGCATGGTACGAACACCCTCTTCAGCGGGCTAGCGTAACCTACAAAGAAACCCTCATTAGATTTTGCGCCAAATTTACCGTTTTCATCAATAAAAGTGCAAGGAGACCCGAATGGTTCCAAAAACTCAAGATTTGGCTTATAACGGTGCAGCAGCTCAAAGCAAGTCTTTTTATACTTCTTAACAGTGAGAACTCTATTCAATGTGTAACAGGCTGCTGATACTGCTTCACTCCAGAAAAAGATTGGTAGCTTGGAATCGGCTAACATTGTACGTGCTGTTTCAACCAGGGTCCGATTCTTTCGTTCAGCTACGTCGTTTTGCTGTGGTGTGTATGGCGCACTGAATTCATGAAGAATTCCCTTCTCATTGCAGAACTCGTACATCTTGTTGTTCTTAAATTCCGTTCCGTTGTCTCTCCGAATCCTTCGGATTGGCAGTTTATACACCGTTTCCATCTTCTTGAAAAGCACCATTAATGACTCAAAAGTTTGATCTTTTCATTCCAAGCACACTACCCAAGAAAATCTCGTAAAGTCATCAGTCACCACCAGGCAATATAAGTCTCCGCTGATGCTCTTTACGTTGACAGGCCCGAAGGGATCCATGTGCAATCTCTCAAGAGGTAACCTGATTGTGTTCATGATCTTCAATGGGTGTGACTTCCGAGTCTGCTTTCCTTTCTTACATGCTACACAATCATCATTTAAGTGAAAATTCTTCAGATTAACACCATCAACTAAATCATTGTGTACTAAAAAGTTCATTTTGCGAACATGAATGTGGCCCATCTTTCGATGCCACATTATCGAATCTTTTTTCTGTCGCTTTGGTTTTAGACACAAAACACTGTTTCTGATGAGATGTTGGCGTTGCGACGCTCATATCAAGTATATAAAGGTCATTCTCCCGCGGAGCGCGCAACAACACCATCTCATTAGGGATTTTAAACCCTAGTTTTAACACAAGACATTCAGTTTTAGTAAAGTGTACACTAAACGCTTTATCACAGATTTTTGAAATACAGAGTAAATTGTTTGTTAACTCTACTATGTAGTTCACTTTGTCAAACGAAATCACTCCATTTGACAGCGTTCCTTGACCAACGATCCTTCCACCTTGATTCCTGGCAAATCCAACATAGCTTCCGTTTATGGATTTGACATCATAGAGCAGAGCAAGCGTCCCAGTCATATGCCTTGAAGCGCCACTATCCATAATCCACTTTGATAGAATAGACTTGGGCAGCCCCTGCAACCATCAAATCAAATTTATTCAAACAATGAAGCCCAGGATTTCTTAACTTCTGACACACTTCCGAACACAACATCACACTTCTCATTTGTTTTCGGAAAATCAAATGTGACATTTGGAACCTCTTTTTTCACAATCGTTTTAACTTTGTTAGTTATCGGTGGAAATTCATCAAGAAACTTATCAACTTCATTTTCAAACTCAACCACATCATCTTTAAAAATGTTTGAATCACGTTTTAAAGCATTCTCCATCTTTTTGACCTCAACAGACGGTTTCGATTTCGCGACCCAAGATTGATTTTCAAAAATTTTTGTCTTAGGGTAAATTTTTGAAGTCTTTCGAGTCTTAGAAGATTCGCCAATCTCGAAAGTCGATTTCGGCTTATCCTCCAACTTCAAAGATTCACATCTTTTCAAAATACGGATCGGAGAAACCATCGGCTTTTTGCCCTTTGTGTCAGTTGGAGATTTAGGTCGAGGTTTTTGAATGTTTGACTTTTGAATAGTTGGTTTAGAAACAGTTTGTTTTTGAACCGGTTTTACAACTACAGGTTTTTCAATCACTTTCTGACACTGTTTCGCCATGTGTCCGATTTCACTGCAGCGGTAACACACCCTTTTTGTCATATTCGACAAAAGTAGATTTGACAGACTCTTCTTTCAACTTCTTTGCTGCATTGAAATCGTCCACAGCCTTTTGACTGAAAAAATAATCTTTCTCATCATCAACACTAGGACCAGCGACAAAAACATCATTCATTTTCTCTTTCGGCTTAAACACCTGTTTAGCCGTTTTCTTTTCAAACCCGATTCCTTTGTTTTTAAGATTGTTTTTCTTGTTTTGACCTTTACCAACCCCTTCTTTCTTTTCCGAACTTGTGGGACGTGAAGTAACAAACGACTTTTTGGGTTTCGAAAAGAATTCATTGTTATTAACTTCGTCAATGTTCATTTCAACCAGTTTAAACACTTTTTCGACATTTTCGATCTTCACATTCTGAAGTGGGTACTCGGAATCGGAATAAAGTTTGTCTGTTCCAATCATGGTGTATACCACCATAATCGGATCATCATTCGTACTCTTTTCCGATTTCGGTACATATCGATCTAAGAAATTTCCTTCATCTTCAGAATCACTAACAACCTTCTCAGATTGAGCCTTTTCAGATTTCTCACTTTCCTCATCCAACACCTGATCGACAACAATTCTGATAACCTGAGATTCGTTGTCGGTATCGGATGGGGAACATGTGACATCTATTGTCTCAGGCAAATCATCTTCTATCGATCTCAATTTGAGATTCAAAGCCGCTTCCACCCCATCTGGATACTTCTGTGTGTAATGATTCCACATTGGGGGTGGAACGCTCTTAAAGACTGGTGCCGTATGTGGCTGTTGGGGGACAATCTGCTTAAGAACGTACGATGAAGCCACATAACTCATTAACTTTTTTATCAATCCGATCGTTTTCAATTTTAACCAATTCGAGTTCTTTCTTAAGCGATACGATTGTGTCTAAATGAAAATTGACTTCATTTTGTTTATCGAATAGTGCTGCTTTAGCCAATTTTGTAGCTTTATCGTTTTCAACACTTTCCTTTTGTATCATCTTGATTGACCTTTTAAGAGTATCGTACGCCTCTTTCACTTGGCCAAGGTCAAACTTAATCATATCAGTGTGGTGTTTCAATTCCTGATACTTGGTGTCTTTTTCAAGACACTCCGTGCATGGTTCTAAACACTGTTTGCACGGTGTTTCAGGGATTGAAACAACCTTTTCAACAACCTGCTCTACACACATAGTTTTACCGACATTGTTTGACTCAGACTCAGACAGTTTGACTGATTTGATCTCCTGAACTCCAGATTCCTCTCGTTTGACAGACACACTATTGACAGACTTTGGCTCCTCGGATTCTGAGTCTACCTCTTTGAGTTTTCCCATTAGAGCTTTGTCAGCTATGTCTTTCAAAACTTCTCCAGTCATCTCTTTCGACACGTCGATCAACTCTTCAACGACTTCTTTCTTCTCTTCAAACCTTGGGCATGATCCGGTCCTTGGTTCTTCAAAGTAACCTGCAAAAGATTCAGAAATGTTAGGAGGTAATACAGATTTCATTAAACTTCCCAAAACCTCCTGCTCAGACTGGTAGTAATTCACTTCAGCAGCTATCTCTTCAATATTGACCGCATTATCACCAGAAACCTCTTCAACAACCACAGAAACATCTTCAGCTACTACTTCTGGTTCAGACACCATCTCAGAAATTTCAACAACTTCTGCCATCATGGCCTGTCCATCGCTATCGGGGATATATTTATCCCAGCTGAAACCTGCAGCAACCTTTTCATCGTCTTGATTCACGATCAGTGCCTTTTCCGGTTTATTCCCTATCTGTGGCCTTTGAACAGTTTGCTGTTGGTTTGGTCAGTGATAAATCGCTTGTCTGTAGTAGTCGTTGGTGAACGAGTTTTGATGATTGTTTACTTCACGGTTAGGACATTCTCGTTTGAAGTGACCACGTTCTTTACATTTAAAGCATGTAACTTTCGACTTATCAAACCCTAACTTTTGATCAGGGCCTGATAGACTGTTCCGGCCTGTAATTTCCATGAAACGTTGAGCCCTACGCACCAAACTCGCCATACACCACTTGATGTCAATTAATTCAAGCTCTTCGGGATCGATTTGGTCGTAATCCTCCTTTGTCATGTCAGGATTACCGATCCTTCCTGCGACTAAGCCCTCATAAGCCTCAAGAACGGAAGCAAGCAGTGCTATGTGCTGTTTTGCGGCTGTTTCAGTTATCTCGTTTCCATTCTTTATGTTTACCGCAATATTGCACTGTACCCCAGAAACATACGCCTGATGATTTGATCCTGTTGAGCTTTGAGGTGAAGGCTGTTCCTGAGCTTTGACATTTGGTTCAAAGTTCCGAATGGTGAAGAATTGCCGGATTGAGGAGTGTTTGAAGAAACACTTGAGGTGTTATCAGCAATGAACCCTGTCTGTATTTTTGGGCTTTGATTGGTTGAAACTGTAGGTTTGCATCGGAATCATAATTTTTGGTCGAAACTGGGTTTATGTACTATGAAATACGGTTCTATTGGCATCGGAATCATAATTTTTGGACTTCGTTTACTATTTTTAAAGCGTCGATTTGTAACAGCAGCTAAAGCTGCATTTTTACAGCAGTAAATGAGAGTCATATTTTCAGTCATAACTTGAATTCTGTGTAGAGTTAGATCATAAAATTTATACGGTAGATGGTCACTGTTGTCGCCGTGATCCTCCAACTAGAATTTCGTAAGTCGGACTCTCGGTGAATTTTAAATAAAATATTCCGTGAACTGCAGTCCGAAAAAGGTAAATCTGAATGCAGTCCGGAAAATGAATTTTTAGAAAATGTTGGTGATGATTTGGACCACGATATTTTTACACAATAATATGTGGGTCATAGCAGACATTCTGTCAAAATTTGGTAATTTACGGAATAAGGTAACTATTTTATTATAATAACCGAAAACAGCCCAGTTTTGTATATTAAAACTGTAACGATATAAGTAGTATTTAGCATGTCTAAATGTCGGGATGGTTATTTGAGAACAAGCTAACATGATTTTACAAAAGAAAATGATACGCTTGTAAGCGTGGACACCTCCAGTTATAGAGGAAACTCTGGCGAAATTTTTCTAGAAATATAACACTTAGAAATATTTTTGGTGACAAGTGTTTATAAATATATTTTTAACCTGTTTTCAAAATATAAATTTCGCCATGATTTTTATTACAAAGTAACCAAGTGTCGGAGGTGGATTTTCGTAAATGAAAACTTGTTAAATATATATTGAGAATATATATTTTATAATAAAACGCTTGTGTGCTTACGAGATTATTTTTTGAACTACATAAATATTATTTTTAGAGTAAAAATAATATTTCTGGAATACACTGAAAAGTAACGACTCCAAAATAATACCAACGCCTTCACGTATAAATATTTAAGTTACACCGGTATTATTATTACCACACAAACTCTAAAAATGTAACTTTTGAGTTTTCAGAAAAATACTCTTGAATGCGTATTCTGATAAAAGTATTATGTTGGAAAATTGTAAGGAATAAAATATGTATATTTTGGGAAGTAGAATATTTTAGACAAATGAATTAGAATATGTTTTATTAAGTGAGACTTAATAATATATTTTGAAATTATATAAACGCACATGTATTAAAACTCCCATCCTTGGGAAGGAATATAATTACTAAATAATTAAGAAGTGTCAATACGAAATAGTTGCCTAACTACTTCCCGAAAACTTAAACCTTAAGCCAAGGCACGGCCGTCCGTCTAATAGAAGTTAGTACGTGTAGGTCGTTACGCAGCAGGTTGACTGGGAGATACTATTTCGAGACGCACTTCTGTGAGTTCATGTCCCCCTTTTCTCTTAACTGTTTTCAGTTTTTATACTTCAGGGGTGAAATACATGTTACAATGATTACGAATACTTTTTACGCGGTATGGTTAGCATAAGGAGGGTTACTACTTAGATCATGTGAGTGGGTAGGCTGAAACTAGAGGCCATTAATCCTCTTTGTAGGACCGATGGTCATTAGCGGTAGATCTATCTGGGTGTAGCGAGCCCAACCCCTGAGTCCGCTGAATGAACCAGGTGGTGACTTTGAGCCCGACGCAAAAATCTGCTAGGTTTGAGTTTTCCTACTGCACTTCACACATATCATTGGCTTTGCAACCCAATGGTGATCTCTTTTTCCTTAATTGCTACATTCCAGGGATTTTCATACATACAGACATATTTACAAAGGTTTATACCTACTCACTTACACATGAACTCGCTCAACTTTATGTTGACTTTTAAAACTACATGTATTTCAGGAACAAATGGATCTGGCACGGTATGCACATATTTTCAAGCTGCATTTGAATAAGGAAGTCATCCAGGGTTTAGAAGGTGTAACCTCATCCTGGACGGGTTACATATCCCTAAACCTAGTATTGTTTAAAGTCTTTTGCTAAGTCTTTATGAACTCAATTAAATCAAGTTAAGGTTTGTAACTTATTTTGTGATTGTTGAAAATGGGATTTTTCTAAACTTATTTATGGATGAATATCTCATGTTTTTATCATATAGCATTGTTATGATTGTTGCTATGGTATTAAGAAGTCACACCAAATAAACCCACGCTTCCGCAAAAGCCAGGGTGTGACAAGTTTAGTCCCGTAGACCTTTACACTGTTTGTAACCCGAAGGTTATAATGATCCCGTAGATCGTCCTTTTTATATTCGAAAATCGTTTGTTTTCGCATCAAAATTTCGTTCACTCCGACTGTGACTCGTGTCTGCAATCATTTCATATTTAATTCCGACCCATTACATGAGTTCATTAATATCTCGCGCTTTCCTTTATTCGGTTTGTGCCCATATTTGTATTCAATCTCGTCCCATTACCGGACTCATTATCCTTTCCAATGTTATGTTTTATCTAACCCGTTTAACTTGTTCGTGTGAGTTTCACCACTTTTGATAGTTAACTTTATCCTCTATGCCTTAGCATTCTTAGTGGTCGGTTTGTATTTTCATTTACTTGGTTATTGTCCCTTCCTTTGGGCTCATTGTATTAACGTAATACGCTTCCGTCTTCAGGCTTGCGTTTACGTTTATTATCAAATATTTTACTTATTTGATCCGTTTTGGGTACCTTTTAAGGTAGTCCCATTCACCCTACCCTTACTACATCGGACATAAATGTGTCCATCATAAGAAGTTCATGGTACCACGTGTTCACTACTTACTTGGCCAGAGTAAGCGAACAATACCTGGTATACATGACCTTTTTATAATTTTCACATTACACCCCATGTAAGTAATGCCTCTATTTTTTTTCTTGGAAATAATATCCCGGATAGGTTTTCTCTTCAGGTTTTTCCAAGTTTTCAATCTACATTTGCAACTTTCAATCTCTACGTATTTGTTGCATATTACTATTTATGCAATAATTTAAAACGTGCACATGATAATGCTTGCTCTAACAGGCTCTCCTTGCCATTAACTTATTCACAATCGTTGCGTGATTTAGGTCCTTGGTGAGCGTGCTCTATTTGTCGTACTTTGGACCGTTCCTCTCTCAAATCCACGATTTGTTAAACTCTCGCTATCTTCATATGCGAGTGTCCTTCAATCTAAAACGTTTACAATAGTTGGTAATTTCGACATTAATGGGTGCCCGTATTATAATACGAGGCTTTTCTACTATACGCATCAACGCGTGTAATTTCGTTGACTATATCTATTCTATATCGATTTTATTGGTGCAACGTGTATTACATGATAACAATATGTGTTGTTCTCAACACTTTAATCATTCTAAACCATTAACATACTTGTACTTACCGGATTTGCGATCGAGCCTTGAACCGAACACTAATCTTTATCAAGAGCATAAGGTTTAAGTCCAAGCATAGTTTTCCCACCATACTTGAATCTCTTAAACCAAGGCTCTGATACCAACCTGTAACAACCATAAATTTATTTAGCGATTTCCGTAAATAATCACAAATTACTGAGTAATTATATTTAAACATTCATACTCCAATACGAGTTTATTAAAACTTTTCTAAACTTGAAAGCAAAACAACATAGTGTGATTTAAGTTACGGTGGCCCTTGTATCAGACCCTTCCATTTTGCCGTTTTTGACACGAAAACTTTCGTATCTTTCAATCCGCTTGTCTGTTTGACCTACCGTTTCTTCCTACGTGATTGTAATTTGATTCTCCACCTTATGAAGTTAAAATCCAACATCCGGTTTAACAAAATTTTAGACTTTTAAGTCTTCGGCTTATTGCCCTTTTTACCAAATTTTGACCCGTTCGATTTTTATCAAACAAACATGTTTATTTGCTCCTTAAACTCATGAAATTCATAAATTCCACATCTCCTATCATATTAATCTCAAATCACGGGTTTCTTACATAATAGAAACCCGTTTACGCTCAAGTTCTTATTTTGACCCGTTAAGGGTATTTAAGCACCTTCAAACTTAAAATCGCTTTCAATTGTTTCTAGCATTACATTACCACATTTTTTATCATATAATTTTCCACCACAACTGTATTTATGGTGGGTTTACTATGGTAATCTATATAAATCGAGTTTTACCCCTCAACTCATTATTTTACGGCAAAGACTCAAATAGAGCCATTTGACTAACATACTACATCTTTCAACTTCTATACTCGTCCTAAGTATTTATCTAATCGTAAAACTCGTTTCCAAACAACCTTTAAGGGTTGTCTGTTCAATTTAGCCTACGAGGGCGTTTTGGTCAATCTTAGTCCTTCTTTTACGACGAATGACTTATAGACACTTGTTTGACCCAAAATCCGATCTTTTAACTATAATTCTGATTAGAAACCATTATTTCTCTAAAACACCACGATTTTAACTTAAATCATTCGGTTTACCTCTAAGATAACCGATTATCCAATTTTGACCTTGTTTAACTCTTAGAGAACCTCAAGTTCTAAGTGATGAGTTGAACCATTTTACATACTTGACTCGGATCAATGCATTAACCCGTTTTAATACCTTGCCTTAATGGCCGCTAAGTAATAGCAATGTGAACATCCGAGTGCTATTTATTCCTAAAATCATACAACTTGATAAACCATTAGTCAATATTATCAAATGGTGATAATTTCACCTTTTGACCCGTTTGGTCTAAATGACCGTGAATCTTTATGAGATGATATTATTTACCATCTTAACCATATGACTCGTTATCTTTTAACCATTTCATGATTAAATAACCGTATTAGCTCTCTTTTAACCATTAAACATGGTTTATAAACATTGTCTTTTGTTCCGAACCGCACATGTCGTGTCGGAACATCATAATTCAAACAAGACTTTACATTCATCATGATATATAAAACCAATAGGTATTACATAAAAAAGGTGTAAGCTTTACTTACCTTGCATCCGAATTGCACTTTTCCTTCATTCTTGATTCGTTTAACCCGCTTCCTTCCCCAAGCTTTCACCTAGCTTGCCAAGCGTCAAACTATCATTGTAATTGTAAGATGGTTAGGTTAGTCATAATCATTTACGACTATTCCGTCCTACGCTTCTTATATTGAATTTTTCATTCGATCATATAGTTGGTCGGGTTGACTTTTTAAAGTCAATCGACTTATCAACTTATTCAATGCACATTTGGTTTATGGAATTTCGCTTAGGCATTTCATCCGAACTTTTAACGAAATCAAATTTTACACATTAACTACTAGGTAACATGATTTCAAGTATCTACATCATGATCTTAACATCATTTTCCCTATATCATACAAAACCCATTTAGTGAGAAGTATATCTTGTACCCAAATTCATGGTTCAATCGAACACCTTCTATTTGTTATCATGCATGTTGATTCTAAGCATAGTTATACCACTAATTTCATCATAACATTAAAACCCACTTATCTAAGTGTGTTAATTCATCAAATCCTTCAATTCATAGGGTGTTATGTATGATTTTCACTTAGGGTTTCGTTCCTAAGCAAGTATACATCACTAATCTAGCCCTAGCCTCTCTAATCCATGCCTAATTCGCGATTAGGATGATTATCAACTTTTTACAACTTCACGAATGTTAGAAATTCGACATACCTTATGATCCCCTTGACTTGGTGATCACGAATTTGCGTTCATGCATTGATTTGGCTCTTGATTTGGGCTTCAATTGGATCAATTTGTTGAACTAGGGTTTGGAGCCCCTTGTTCTTGCTCCTGGGCGTACGCGCACACACACACACACACACAAGTGTGTGTTGTGTTTTGATTTTTTAGTTTTTATAATTCAAGTCTCTTTTTTTGGCAACTTAGGTCCCTCTAGTTTGGTTAGTCATTAAGTAGACCATAACCCACCTATTTCTAGTAATATTCCCCTTATTAATTAGGTTAAAAATTCCTAGTTAACTTAATGGGTTCGGGAAGTCATAAACCGTTTTATTTTAAGTCCCGTTAAATCTCGGGCCTTCTGTATACTTTGTTTTCTCAAAATCCTTTATACCATTTTTATCTAATATTAGGTTGATTTAATTAAAATCCTAATATTCACCGGTTTACTTTTACCTATAACGTTACTTTACCCGTCATCTAGTATTAATGGGGTTTGATTACCAAACCCGTTTGAGGGGTGTTACAAGTCTACCCCCCTTAAAGAGGTTTCGTCCTTGAAACCTTTTTTTTACATAATTCATCGAGTTTAAACTCAATGCATTTGTTCCGGGAAATCTTTTGAACATTATTGTTAGTGCACTACATCTGTTGATTACGTCTAGGTGTCTAGGATCAGGTCTTACATTGTATTGTATAGCATAGGGCACAAAATACGAGAAAACAGGAGTCTGTATAGGTTTTATATGTTAGGGTCGCTCATAGGGACTTAGAAGTCTTGGGTCGCTTATTTGGCATGTATGGACCGCTTATGTGGACGTGTCTGGACCGCTCATATGGTCATGTGACATATGAGCGGACCCAGCAGCCTATATATAGGGGTCTTTAGGGCGATCCACATAACGTTGAGTCTGAAATCCACGCTGAAGCTCTGCCGGTGTGACGATCGAGCTGTAAACCGTTTGATATCAATAAAACAAGCAGTTAGAAAGGAGAATAAGCTACTTCTACTTGTATTTCTTATTATTCCGCATCTGAAACGCAAGAGATAACCTCTGAACGACTCGTTCGGGTCAGCAATCGATCCTACAAGTGGTATCAGAGCTTGGGAGGAGGTTTTCTGCAGATTGTAGCTGTTGCTCATCGTTTCTTCTCACTTCTACACCTTCTTTTCTCATTTCTGGGAGATTTCACGGTTGAATTTCGTTCAAAAACTCACAGACTGTTCATTATCATACAAAGACAAACCCTTGGAAGTTTCAAGTCAAAATACAGCCTAAAAACTGGTCAAATCATGTTCGATATGTGGTTCGCTCGTAGTGACGTCATCATGAACCGCTCTTAGGTCACGTTTTGGATCGCTCATTTGTACAAATTTGCAGTTGGTTCGCTCAAAATTTGTGTTTGGACCGCTCATAAGTCAGTTTCTGGACCGCTCCAAAAGAACACTTTCTGGTCCGCTCCAAAGAACAATCTTGGACCGCTCATTCGAACAATCTTGGACAGCTTGAACGAACAGTCTCTGGTCCGCTCGAACGGACATTGTTGCTGGACCGCTCCAAAGGATATTTCTGGTTCGCTGTTCTGTCATCTTCATTGAAAAACGTGTTAAGTCAGTATGGATTCCGAGTTTTACAATGCGTTTGCAACACCGTCATCACCAGCTGCGATTGCTCAAGCCATGAATCTTGAAAACGAGACAGGAACCACCCAGAAACCCCCAAAACTGATGAGTATTGAAGAATACTACGGGTGGAAAGATCGCTTTGAAAACTGGGTTCAGGCAAATCATCTCAGATCATGGGAGTGCATATTGGAAAAGTACACATTGCCTCGAACAGAATTGCAAGTTATTAAACAAATATCCGAATTCTCAGAACAAGAACGTGCAATGTACAGAGCAGAGAAAATGATGATCAGTCTGTTACAGCAGGCGATTAAAGAAGACATATTCATTTTGCTACAACACGACAAAACTGCTAAATCAATTTGGGATGCTCTTAAAGTAAAATTCGAGGGTAGTGAAAGTATGATCAAAAGCAAGAAGGCATTGCTTAAAAATGAATTTGATTTGTTTAGCAGTTTGCCGGGAGAGGATACTAAAAAGCTAATCGAGAGATACTGTCACTTGGTGCGATCGTTATCGATGTTGGGAGTTGAAAAAGGTCGTGAGGAATGGGTTGATAAGTTGGCTGATGCATTACCTCAGAAAGAGTGGGGAACGTATTTGATGATACTGAAAAACACGGGTGTTTATGACAAACTAACAATTGGTCAGTTTATTGAGAAAATTGAGAGTCAGGATCTTGAGCAGCAAAAGATTGCGAGGATGAATAATCCTAGTGGTCAACAGGATGTTAAAATGTACTATAAAGGTAGTATTCCAGTTTCTGAAGCTGAAAGAAGTCCAAAGATTCAAACCGCTTTCAGTGCTGGTGATTCATCTGAAAAAGCTGATCAGGGTTCGAACAAGAGTAGCAGCGGGTTTTCATCGTTTCCGAGTGTGAATCCGAAAGAGACTAACACTAGTTTTCAGTCTCAGAGTACAAAAACCGGAAATGGATACATAATTCAGTGCAACATAGCTCTCAACCTTCCAGAAGGTCAAAGCTTCTCTGAAGACACTGCTAAAGACCACATGGCACTTCTGGGTTCAGTTCTGTTATCCTATGAAGGTCTTGTTGCTGGTCGGATCGGAAATCCTATGCCCACCAAAGAGGATTACGATCAGATAGACGCCGAAGAAATGGAACTCATGGATATCAAATGTTGTCTTGCTAGTGTTCTTCGACGAGCTGAGAAGTTCAAAACTATTACCGGGAGAAATGACTTTCTAGATGCTCATGTATCTACTTTAGGTTTTGATAAATCTAAAGTTACTTGTTTTCGATGTAGGGAGAAAGGCCATTTCAAGCGGGAGTGCAAAGGAAGAGAAGCTAGCGGAGCACAGAATCCATTCGGGAAAGATGACTACTACCGTAAAGCTATCTATCAGCAAGTTGGCCAATCCCAAGAACCTCAGACAGCTCATGGGAGAAAGATTGAAGATCCAAAGAGAGCATGTTTGGTAGATTTCAGCTGGAGTAATTACATATCATCTGAAGCCACAGCAGCACGCATTATCGATCAAGATGATGAGAAACTACCAGAAGGTTTCAGTTGGGATATGTTTGTGGATAAAAAAGGAGAGTTTAAGGCCTTCATTGCCAAAATCGTCCGTGAGCCAGATTTGTTTGCTACTTGGATGAGATCTATCGGAGAGACTGTGAAAAGTGAAGATGTAAAGTCTGTGTCATCTGATGAATGCTCAGACAGTACTGATAATCTTTCAGAACATTCTGGGGAAGTGTCAGAAAGTTCAAATGAAGGTTTACAGGGTTCAGATAAAGAAGTACAAAATTCTGATGAAAATGTACAAAATGAAAATGTTCAAGAAAAAGCAGTTGTATTTGATAAAACACCGACTGTTTCTGATGTTTCTGATGATGATTCTGAAAAAACAGTTCAGTTTGATCAGTCACCTGATCACAGCAGCAGTGATGATGAGGAAAAACATATAAATGTTGCTAAATCTCATCTTTCTCCTGAAAGTTTTCATTTCTATTTTGCAGATCGGATGGAGAAACTGAAAGAGAAACGAGCTGCTAAAGAACAACAAGCTGAATCTGAAGGTGATATTCAAGACGCTGAGAATGTTGCTGAAAAGATTACTGAGGTTGTGAAAGAAGAAGAAAAGGTGATTGAAGTTGAAAAAGTGGTTGAAGTTGTTAAAACAATCGAAGTTGAGAAGATTGTTGAAGTCGTCAAGCCGTGTGAGAAGTGCTTGGAAGCTTGCAAGGATTGTGCAGCTAAAGACGACATCATAGCTGAGTACGAGAAGAAGAAGGAGCAGTTACTGTTCAACCTTAATTATGTGAAAGAATCATACGATGTCTTGAACAAAACAGTAACTGGTCTCCAAACGACAAACTCAGAAAGAGAACAGGCACTGACAATGATGAATGCAACTTTGATGTCAAAACAAAAAGCGATCAATTTCTACATTGAAGAGAGTGCCAAATGGAAGCAAGAGTTGGAAACTGAAAAGATTGAAAATGAGAGAATTAGGTGGTTATTGTTAAGCTATACTACTTCTGATTATCTCATTGATCGTGTTTATCCAACTGTTGCAGGTATGGAAGCTTTCAAAGATGAGAAGCTGAAAGAGAAGAAAGACTGTGGTAAGAAATCGACTGTTAGTTACAACAAATGTCCGCCTCCAATTTGGGATGGTTATTCACCTAGGAGACCAAATGAGGAGCAATTGGAAAAAGCAGTCAATATAAAGCTTAAAACCGACACAACTGACGGTTTACCAGATAACATAGATATCACGTATACCTCGTCCGATACTGATCATGAGTCTGTTCTAATAAAAAAGGTGGTCGATCAGGTGTTGGATACTGATGAGGAGTCTGAGTTGAAATCTGGGTCTGGAAAGTCAAAGTCATTAGTCAACAGTCAAAATTCGTCGGAAAAACGGTCTTATAGTAAAGAATTTTTATTGTCAAAGGCAGATTTGAATGATGAAACATTCGAAGTTGTGTATACTTTGAATGGTTCGGACAAATTATATTACAATAAAGAGTTCCCAATAATGAGTATTAAAACGGAACTAATAAACAAAACTTTCAAACTTATAGAGGTTAATATTCCAGAATTAAAAGTTTTGAAAAGTTTTGAAAAAGCTAAAAAATATACTTCTAGAGTTCAGCAACGTTTAAATAAGAAAAAGGGCAACAATCCTGGTTCTGGTTTTCCAAAGAAACCTAATCAGAATCGTAGCTACAAAAAGAAAGGTCTTGGTTTTATTCCACTAGAAAATGATAAAAATATGAAAAATTCTAAAACAAAATTTGAATTTGTGTCAGGTGGAAGTGCTGAGGAGGAACAGAAGAAACTGTTCTGGAGACAGTCGAACAAAGAGTTTCTTGCTGAGAAAAAGAAGAATGGAGCTGATATATGTTATCAAAGAGAGACTAGAACCTGTTACAGATGCAATGAAGCTGGTCACATTGCATGGAATTGTTTAAATAGTGTCCAATCAAAACAGGGAGTTTCTCAGAAGTTGAAAGAAAAAGTTGTTGATGTTGACACACCAACCAATGGATTTAAATTTTTTTTGAAAATTCAAAATTTGAGGTTGGCGAGTGTTCGGAAAAGAATTTTTACAAAAAGAAAGGAAAAGACAACCAGGTGTGGGTTGCAAAGAAAGATGAGGTGAATGTCGGCGATGAATCTGGTTCCACAAAGCCAGAAGAGCCACAGGTGAAGAAGAAGATTTCAGTGAATGATGAGGAATTTCCATCATTGAAGTTTGAGGAAGTAAAGAAGAAAGTGGGAAAAACTGAGATTTCAAATCAGTTTTACAAAGAAAAGGATGAATTTGATGTCGAGAAAACATTCAATGGGAATGTTAAAAAGATTTTTGGGAAAATGTTGAGTGGGAGAGCTAAGGGGGTAAAAGATTTTTATGCAACTAAAAAGGCAACATACAACCCTACAGCTCAGGAACTAAAGGCCATCAAGTCTGAAAAGACTTGGTTGGAAGTTTGCTTTCCATGATAGTCGAAGGACTACGCCGGAGATCCCAAGTTTATATCGTGGATCAGGAATCGGCAATTTTTTTTTAGTGTTTGAAAAGTTTGTTTGAAAGATTTTGAATAGTGTTTGAATGTTTTACAGGTGAAAGGACTACGCCGGAGCTTCCAGGATGGTAATTGCGAAGCAGGAATCGGCATCCTGATTGATAACATGGTGATGTAGACGTAACATTCCTACAAGTGGTAATATTGATCCTACAAGTGGTATTTGTGGTTAAATTTTGAGATGTTTGTATACTTTGAAGAGATTACATTTACAAGTGGTACAGAAGGTTCTTAAATGCAAATGGTAAATCAGGGACATTAAATTGTACTTGATTTATTATTCATAGCAAAAGATAGACAAGATGATGAACCACATCCCCGTTTTTAAAAGATAGACCTACAAGTGGTTATTATCAACACAAATTCATTTTCCGGAAAGGTCATTTTGATTAAAACAAACTTAAGTGTTTTGAAATCTAAATGAGAAAATGATTTGTGATAGGGGGAGTTCAGATTGTTTATGCTAAGTGAATGGCGATTTGATGTGATTCAGTGTCAGTTGTCAAGTTTCTGTACAGTTTGTTTTACTTTTTATGTTTTTAGTGGGTCAAGAGTCTAGAAGTTTTCAAATTTTCTTTAAAATGTGTTTGCATTTTAGGGGGAGTAGGGAAATTTCAGAAAATCCAAAAACATTTGAAAATTTAAAAATGAGTTTTGTTGCGAAAAAGAGGAAATGATTGTACATCAGTGGACTATCACGACACGCTAAAGAATTGAAAAGTCTAAAAAGTGTTAAACAATCTTATTGTGGATGTGTCAGTAGATTTTCGCACATTTAGTAAATTGAAATGAGATATAAACCTAAATTCAAACTTGCTTGATTCGTGGGTAACTATTCTTGAATATATGGGTAACCCCCGAAATCTTGTTTGAAAGGTCCCATATTCTGAGATACTAGGTCTTTATGCTCAGTGATATCTGGGGTATTATCCCGGGACTTCTGCTGTATTGAAGTACTGACCTAGTCCCCGGATAATACTTTCTGCAAATGCTTGAAAAAGCGCCGCCCTCAGCAATCTGATTAAACAATAAAATTGATAGTCATTGCTGTTGTAATTCAAAAGATCCTCTAAAGGGGACCCACCAAAAGTCGAGCCGTTATCTCTCTGCTGAACGGAAGTTCTGACCTGAGCTCTCACGGTTTCGCACCTAACCCCTTTACAGATATCAGTTGTGGTATACTCACCTGTAAGACTGAATATTTGGGATCTGGATACGGGAGTATATTCAAGTGGAGTGATACACAATTAAGTTTAAGTCTCTAAAACATTAATATCGTATCTCGAATCCATTGAAATTTGTGTTGAGAATTTAAGAGGACAAACATACTGACAATCTAGGTAAATTGTTTAAAGCTTAAAATGAAATCAAGCTTAACGGTGTTGGTGATTTGTCTCATAAACTGATATGATCCTCTTGCACAAACTCACAAAAATATTGATTGTAAATATTACATTTCTATATGTTTGTATTTTCAAGTGGTGTCAGATAATATCTCTCAGAAAATCCAAAAAGATTTTGTGTGTGTTTTAGCATATTCTTTTTGAAAAAGTCAAAAAGATTTTCGACAACTGATGTTGAAAAACTGATTTTCAAAATTCCGAGTGCTAAACATGATGAACAGCATTTGAGGGGGAGTGTTTGTGTAAATTTAACTGTTTTCGTTAATTCTAAACCTTCTTCAAGTGGTTCATCATAGATAGTTGAGAGAGAGTTTGTGTTGGTACACAATTATATGTTTGATTAATGCATTTGAAGAGTCATGTGATGGTACAAAATTGTTTGAAATATTTGTGAAAGAAATTTATTTCGGGGTTGAGATTGTACAGGTAGCCAAGTTTCGATTCCTGAAGATCTGTTAGAACCAGGTTGATCAATCCTGAAAGAATGAGTAGAGACAGATTCTGATTCTGAAGATCACGTTTATTGTTGATACTAATGAATTTAAGGAATCAAGAGATCTGATCAAGAGAATTAAAGTGTTGTTAGAGCCAAGTTATTCGATTCTGAAAGCCTGTGAAGATCAGACAACGATCCTGAAGATGTTACTGAAGAACAAAAGAATGCCAGTAAATCGAGAGGGGGAGTCTGAAGATTGAAAGAAGAGAAAAGCCCAGAGACTGATCTAGACTGCAGATGTGAAGATACATTTTTTACAGTCAAGGTGTGTTGGCGACTCCATCAACATCTGAGGGGGAGTCTGTTAGTGCACTACATCTGTTGATTACGTCTAGGTGTCTAGGATCAGGTCTTACATTGTATTGTATAGCATAGGGCACAAAATACGAGAAAACAGAAGTCTGTATAGGTTTTATATGTTAGGGTCGCTCATAGGGACTTAGAAGTCTTGGGTCGCTTATTTGGCATGTATGGACCGCTTATGTGGACGTGTCTGGACCGCTCATATGGTCATGTGACATATGAGCGGACCCAGCAGCCTATATATAGGGGTCTTTAGGGCGATCCACATAACGTTGAGTCTGAATTCCACGTTGAAGCTCTGCCGGTGTGACGATCGAGCTGTAAAACGTTTGATATCAATAAAACAAGCAGTTAGAAAGGAGAATAAGCTACTTCTACTTGTATTTCTTATTATTCCGCATCTGAAACGCAAGAGATAACCTCTGAACGACTCGTTCGGGTCAGCAATCGATCCTACAATTACTTATACTTTTAAGCAATTGTTAGTACTACCAGAAAAGTATGGTAACATCTTTTTGGTTACTAATTGTCTACGTATCTCATACGACATAGTGCAACTTGAAATAACGTAATCTCGTTATTTCCACTAGTTTAGTTAACCTAGCGATATCCATCGCTTTCATATACTATCGAATTCTTTATGAATCCGTTACTTTGACCCGTTTAAAGGTCTTTAGTGAAATCCCTCACTTTTAACAACAATTTCTTTTGTTTTCAAATTTATTTAAATGACCTTAACCGGTCTCACTAACTAGACTTATTAGTCCATTTACTTTTTACCTCTTGCTTGGTTATAATGTGATTCCACTTCACATTGCATTTCTTGACCGTGATCGTGTCACATCATGTTTAATTTATATCAACCTTTCATTTTCAAAAATATAACTTTTCGAATATATCGTCTTGCGGATATCAGTGTCAAGACTTGTATCTTTCATGTTTACTATTTGAATTCCTATCAGGATTTATATTTGTAAAAACGTTATTTCTTACTAAAACCAAAGTTTTAGTTTAGGATCTTCTCTTTATTCCTTTGTCAATTATCCGTACCAGGATATTGACAGTCCATAATTTATTCTTTTACAGTCTTAGTTTTATGCGGGGATTTCTCTACTGGTTCCCTCGCTCGTCTAAGTAATCCGTAGATTCTTTCACTTAGCCTCGTAGGCTATTTCTTTAGGCTTTCACCTCTTTAGGGCGTTGCCTTTATGATCCTTTTCCTTTTTATTCAGGTCCCGTGGGTCAGTTTAGTCCCGTAGACCTTTACACTATTTATAACCCAAAGGTTATAATGATCCCGTAGATCGTCCTTTTTATGTTCGAAAATCGTTTGTTTTCACATCAAAATTTCGTTCACTCCGACTGTGACTCGTGTCTGCAATCATTTCATATTTAATTCCGACCCATTACATGAGTTCATTAATATCTCGCGCTTTCCTTTATTCGGTTTGTGCCCATATTTGTATTCAATCTCGTCCCATTACCGGACTCATTATCCTTTCCAATGTTATGTTTTATCTAACCCGTTTAACTTGTTCGTGTGAGTTTCACCACTTTTGATAGTTAACTTTATCCTCTATGCCTTAGCATTCTTAGTGGTCGGTTTGTATTTTCATTTACTTGGTTATTGTCCCTTCCTTTGGGCTCGTTGTATTAACGTAATACGCTTCCGTCTTCAGGCTTGCGTTTACGTTTATTATCAAATATTTTACTTATTTGATCCGTTTTGGGTACCTTTTAAGTTAGTCCCATTCACCCCACCCTTACTACATCGGACATAAATGTGTCCATCATAAGAAGTTCATGGTACCACGTGTTCACTACTTACTTGGCCAGAGTAAGCGATCAATACCTGGTATACATGACCTTTTTATAATTTTCACATTACACCCCATGTAAGTAATGCCTCTATTTTTTTTCTTGAAAATAATATCCCGGATAGGTTTTCTATTCAGGTTTTTCCAAGTTTTCATTCTACATTTGCAACTTTCAATCTCTACGTATTTGTTGCATATTACTATTTATGCAATAATTTAAAACGTGCACCTGATAATGCTTGCTCTAACAGGCTCTTCTTGCCATTAACTTATTCGCAATCGTTGTGTGATTTAGGTCCTTGGTGAGCGTGCTCTATTTGTCGTACTTTGGACCGTTCCTCTCTTAAATCTATGATTTGTTAAACTCTCGATGACCGTGAAGCGTCGCAAAGTAACGCATATTCGAAACGAAACCCGGTTTTTGTAATCGCAACTTTGAAATATGGATATGTATATACGACCCAACGTGGCTAATTATAATAAATATATGAAAATATGGATGAGAATGTGTAACCAAACTATCGCAAAGCTTAACAATCGAAACGGAACACCAAAACTCAGCTCACCGGAGGCGTTTGATCGAATGGCACTTCGATCGATTGGCCATCCGATCGGACAACCATCCGATCGAACTGCCATCCGATCCAATGCACTGCACCACCTTCCCTCCTCTCTTGCCTATAAATAGCACATGTCATATCACTTGAACAGTGATGTGACAGCTCCCACTCGACCAGCACGCCTTGGGGCCATTTTCTCTCGATTTCTCATGATTCTTGTAAGTTCTTACCTCAAGTCTTATACTTCTATGATCTACACGCACTTCTTCATCATTTTCTCTTCTACATCTTAACTTTTAACCGTGAAATTGATGGATTTGAGGTGTTCTAGGGTGATGTCATCATGAAGTTCTTATGAACTTCAAGTGTTGGTCTCATTCCACCAAGAACAACTCAGATCCGAAGGATTTCCACAAGAATAAACAACATTTTCACAACAGATCTACACATAATCATGAATAAAAGGATTGAAAGATGGTTTTCCAACTTTCTTTCAACTCTTTTACACTCAATGCACTCAAGACCGATAGAATCGGAGCTTGTACCGACCTTCTACTCATTATTAGTGTCGGGTTGGTTCAAAATCCGGTTTCTAACAAATAGACGACCGATTTCGGGTTAACCAAGAACGACCATCACGAATCAGTAAACCGGTTAGATTTGGGTGATTCCTGTCCGATCGGGTCCCTTGGTTCGAGATGGGTTTCTGTTGATTAGCACGTCACGATACCGTCTCGATCAAAACCCCCAAAGACCATCAAAATAGTCAAAGTGCCAAGGGCAACTTGATCATTTGGACGGATTGCCGTCCGATCGGACAAGCATCCGAACGGACAGAACATGTCATCCGATCGGATTGCACCTTGGGTCCCACACTTGACTTTGATTTCAACAATTTGGAGTTTAAACATTGAACGGACTACCACCCGACCATGTGGTGTTTAGACTTCCACACTTAAACAATTTTCAACGTATTCAATACAAACGGATTATCACCCGATCGGACTACACTCTGATCGAGTGACAACTGTTGTGAACTTATTCTCACTAAAGTGTCCACCAATCGGGTTATCGTCCGATCGAACAGCCGTTCGATCGACCGACCTGAAAGGTAGAGATACTTCTCTGTTTTCAAAATGCTACAACGAAAGCTTCAAAAGTCAAGCCATTATACACAAACACATCCTTCCCAAAGGAAGTAACAATCCACTCGAACGGTCATCCGGCCGGACGACCGTCCGAACGGACTGTCACTCGTACGACCAGCTGTCCGATCGGACTACCATCCGATCGAACTGCTGACCGACCCACTTGCACTTTGCATCATTCATCGCTTACGCTATCAATCTGTAATCAGGCAAACCACAGACGCGCTCCCTTCAATCCAACCAAGTTGTGTTTGCTTGCTGAGCACCGACTGTGAGTATACTCGAACCCCTTTTTATCGCATTTTGGGTGTAACATACGTTCCTATTAAATCAAATTTATGCAAATGAATTATTCAATCAAACTGTTTATCACTTGCGAATAACTAATATGCATATTTACACGTGATGCTAGTTACATATGTGTTAGGACTTATACTCGCGAGGTCCCGCCTTAACTAGTATAGTACTATAGCACCCGACGGGGTCTAGTTAGGATGAATAGCAATCGCAATCGCAGCTTGAGTGACTTAGCTGGTAGTATCAGTCTTGTATGCATGTATGTTGAGGTATCTCGTTTATGTATTTGGTAATTCGCAGCACTTTTAACTATTTTACGCTACTCTATCAAAACTTGTATACTCGCCAATACTTTTGTATTGATGTTGTTTTAACGTATGTTGCAGGATTAGTCGCAGTCTACATCAAATCAAGCTAGGAAGTCTAGAAACTCACCTAAAATCTATGTTGTCGGATTTGTATTGTTCGAGAGGACAAGAAATCTGTGATACCTTATGTGATTGTATGGTTTATTAGTATGGGATAATGAACGCATTAAATACCGTCGCAATATAGTTGTTAAGTATTCTCTTGAGCAATCTGATTCGCCTAGTGCCGCGCCCCGATGATTCCGCCATCGGTTGGGGTGTGACAGATTGGTATCAGAGCCATAACTATAGGGAATTGGGCAAGACTCGACCTAGTCCAGGTTGATGTCTTAGAAATTACCTAGTCTATAGTCTAAGTACCAACGGGCCGACTCGTGCGAACTTAGTAGGAATTGCACGGGCCTACTTGATACTCTCAATCGAATTTGCTAAAAACTACAACTTTGTGTGAACATCGCGTACTACAGCTTAACACGAAGAAGCCTTTCCTAAGGCTGAAATACTACTTAGCCTTTCCTAAGGCTGACACAATACACACGTTTTCGAAAATACTCGCATATCACAACCGAGTGATCTAGTCGGGACCAGGTGTGAAAACCAAGAACTCTCGATGAGATCGCTCACTCAACGCATTTTTCTAGCACGAGAACCTTTCATCGAGCTAGGAGTGACATCCACAACTCGACGAAAGTCTCCATTTCGAAATCTAGTGGAACTCACAAATTTATTCGAAGAGCGTAACCACAATTAGGAATGAAGTTGTTAAGTCAGGGGTGAAACCCGTATCTTAATAAACCATTCCACTCTCTAAAATAGTTTTCGAAAAGCTCTCACCAAGGACTTGACCATAACGATGACTTGAGCCACGCGATGACTAGGAGGACGAATGCCATGAGCTGCATCCTAGTGGAAGCATAACTCTTCTAGGTCAACGCGTGTGCACGAACTTGTTGGGTATAGTTGGGTTACCTTGGGTAGTCGACGCCTAAACACCCGAGGCACTCCGATTGTTTTAAATAAGCCTACGACTCGCTGGTTTTACACTTTAATGAACTAAAGTATGCTTTATGTGTTTATTTTATGCCTTATCGATTTCTCGATTTATCAATTTTCGCTCCTTGTTTTACAAAACACACAACTCGCACAGCCATCGCAATCTAAAACGAAGACCGAATGATCGCAACAAAACTAATGTCTAATTTCTCGCTTACGCTCTCGCTCTCTCCCTCCCATCGCGTCCTCGCGTATTCTACACCGATATGTATGTGGGTAAGTATAAACTACAACTATTTATATGTACAAAACAAATCATTGTGTGAGAACTTAGGAATCTCGTGTCTCCTATGTGAAATCTATTATATTGCACGCTACAAGTTTTGATCGCGCTCAATCGCATCACCAACTCAAAAATCATTATGATCGAATCTCACTCCAAATATCTCTCTAGATGCCTTCCAACAACCCTACCTCAAGACGAACAGCTAGGAGAAGAGCCAAACGAAGCGCCGAGAAGAGGATTTCCTCGCTTGTGGCCAAGAAAGTGGCCAAGGTCATTCCTCAAATTGTCGCTCAAGTGCACTCTCTCAGCAACTCTTGAACCCCGGAAGACTCTAAGTCGGAAGCGCCGCAATCTGCTTTCCTCTACAAACACTTCAAAGCCTGTGACCCGATGGAGTTCACGGGTGAAGGAGGTGTGTCCCAGCTACTCCAGTGGTTCGATTCTATCGACGTTACCCTTCGTCAGAGTGGGTGCCCCGTTGGTTTTCGTACTACTTGCGCTACCGGAGTATTCCAATCACGAGCACTTGACTGGTGGACAGCCGAACGCAACAAACGTGGGATCTCCGCAGCATACGCTCTCTCTTGGGATGAGCTGAAAGAGCTCATGAAAAAAGAGTACTGCCCTCCCCATGAAATCCAGAAGCTAGAAGACGAATTTTGGAAAATCAAGCAAGTCAAAGGTGACAATACTGGCTACACCGCAAGGTTTAAACAGCTTAGCATAATCTGCCCAAGTCAAGTCAACACGTCAGAAAAAGCCATCACGAAGTACATTCGCGGCTTGCCTGAGTGTGTGGGTGATTTCATCGAAGCTGCAAGACCTACTACCATCGAAGAAACCTACCGCTTGGCCGCAGAAATCAACGACAAACGAGTCTTGGACGAGTTCTACTCCAAGAATCCTGTCAAACAGGCTCACCAAGCAATCGTCATCGAATCATCCAACGATTCTTCCAACGATTCTACCGACGATTCTTCTGAAGATTCCTCCGATAATATCTCCAATGAATCATCAGACGAATCCGCCGACGACACTGCATCATCTCAGGAAGCTCAGCCCAACCGTAAACGAAAGACCATGAGTCCAGACTCTTCAACAACTGGACTGTCGCAACCGGCACCTCTCCAAGTAGCTCAAGTTCACTTGAAACTCGCCTATAACGGAGCTCATCCCCTGTGTTTCACGTGTACGTATCATCACCCGCCAGAAGCTAACTGTCTCTATTGCGCAAATTGCAACTGGTATGGTCATCTTACGAAGCACTGTCGCACGGGACCGCAGCCTTGAGGAATTTCAGCAACAACCGCAGTCTCCACAAAAGTACCCCACAACAATGTTATTTTGCTTCTAATGATTGTTGTAATAATACGAGTTATCGCCGTCAATTTCTTTTATGTGTGGAAACTTATTCTATCTCTCGACGCATGTGGATTCTATTTCCCCCTCATACTCGTGCACAATCTAAATGCTAGCACTATGTACTATATAATGTATTTTACCCTTACTATGCGTTCTTGAGATAAGGTACGATAAACGTGCAAGAATCAAATTAATCACGGGTGCACACGGGATTATTTTGGCTAGTGCACGGAGATCGTAGTGACTTTCAATGATGCCTCAACATTCAGGGCATGGTTAAGCATGGTGGATACGCCGCTGGTACTTCCTATATATAAGCAACGTCTTGACCATGTCTGACAAAGTGTGACACCTATTCACGGAACGAAGGCGTATGGTGGAAACATGATGGTGTTTCGCCATGCTAACCGAAATTTTGTGAAGAAAGTGCCATATGGAGTTGGAACGTAGACCTATTATACTATTGTGGTTAATTTCGACACACTACACTACATCGCAAGGCGTAACAATCTCAATCGCAACTCAAGCGTGTGATCGCAAGACTTTACGTAAGTCAACACGCTCGTAATTGCATTATCGCTAGAATCTATCTCGCAAATTGCAATCATTTTTTATGTGTCTCGCGCTATCGCTTATTGTGTGGATCGCTATCGCTTATGGTGTTTCGCTTAATCGCATAATTTGTGTGTATCGCTCCTTCGCTTACCGCTTACTGTGTATCGCTTGCTGTGAATCGCGTACCGTGAATCGCTTGACGAGTACCGCTCATCGCTCGTCGCTCTTCACCTTAACGCTTCTCGCACCTATCTCATCGCTTCGATATTCTTATCACTTATCGCCATCGCTTATTGCTAATTGTGTTATCTGCGTTATGTTAGCACTCATGACCTCGCTTCACGAGACGAAACTAATAGGACTAAGACATGGTGGTGTTTTAGCTGTATCAGCAGACTCTCGTGGAAAGAGGCCATGTGGGCTAATATTAGTTAAAATTGTGGTGTTTTTAAAATCTAATCGAGCTGCATGTCTCCATCGCTTGCCGCGCATCGACTGTCGCCTATCGTTCGACAATTTTCATTATCGCTTGCCGCTATTGCTCATCGCTTTACGCTTGTCGCTTATTGCTTTTCGCTTATCGCTGCCGTCTTCGCTTACTATGCTTGATGTTTGGTGTTGTGTTATCTATTATCGCGTGCCAATCATCGCTTATCGCACTCGTCACTAAACTGAGCTCGAAAACGACTTCATCGCTCAGTTTGCTCAATCTTTCTCTTACACTTGGTCCGACCATCTTTCGCTTGGACCAAGGGAATTGAAATCTATCAGTACTGCGTCGACACACATGATACCGCCTCACGGGACGAAAGCCATATGGCTAAAACATGGTGGATACGCCGCTGGTACTTCCTATATATAAGTGTTTTAGCCATATTGTCGAACTTTCGTGGGAAAGTGTCATGCGGGGCCGACTTTAAATTTAAACTTTGATATTATCAAAACCCTTGTGAAAACAAACTTTTTCTTACAAAACTTTTTCTAAAAATTGATCAAAACCTTTGTACAAATGAGATTATCTTGTGACGATGGTGTGACAATCGACTCAAGTTACTGCCGCGTAACGAGAAAATTTCGTAAAACGAGTTTTAAACACCCTAAAACCTTTTAGTAACCTGACAAAATCCCACTCATAGCGTTGGTGTGAACATCGAAACAGTTCAACAACGCACTATGGGAAGATTTTTCACAAACAAGTTTCTTCAAACCTTTTCAAACCATTAAATACCGTCGCAATATAGTTGTTATGGATTCTCTTGAGCAATCTGATTCGCCTAGTGCCGCGCCCCGATGATTCCGCCATCGGTTGGGGTGTGACAGAAACAAAATCGACGTCGTTATACCTTTGTATATAATATAGTGCTTGAAATGTTGAAATAACGAGAATCAAGATTTAAGATCTGCCTATGAATGAAAATACATAAATGATTGGCCAAAATGGAAAGACGTAAAGTATGGCAGATTCAAATTCTCTAATGAAATGGAAAGTTTTAAGGCCAACAGTCCATACAACTGAATTTGCAAAGTATGTTGGATATTAATGGGGCTTTTATGCGAATCATGTGAAAATCAAATTAAATGAGATAAGGCAAATATGGTGCACAAGGATTTTCGCAAAAACCCATGATTGATTATAATAAGACACATTCTCTAGTGGTGGATGTAATGACTTTCCAATATTTTATTAGTCTGGTAATATAAAGAGATAATTGATATGCGTCTTATGAATGTTATGTATCACTTGATACTAAAAGTTTACATGAAAGTCCCTCAAGGATTTGAATTATCAAAAATCATGTAAAATGAGTTCTCGAGAACGATATGATCATTGTATACAAATTCATATTTGAATATGTTGAATATAATTGGAACTCTAAAACATTTAAGTGCTTAGAAGGTTAGTTGAAACATCTTAAGGATGTAATTCTTGTGCACCAATAACTATACATAGAAAACTTGTGTCTGGTTATTATGGCATGTTAATGTACAATGTATAAGCATGGTACAACATGGATTAAATATTCAAGACATCCTTGCATATGATATGGAAATCAATGAGGAGGTATATGTAATAGAACTCCTAAAGAGTGAATGCACATACATTATTGTTGGTGCATACGTCTGTCGACTTCGTCTTATATCGAGTCTTGCATTATTCGTGGCACGAAGATCGAGAAATCAAGACAAAAATCTAATTCCGCTTGTAAGAGCTAATTCCGCTTGAAAGGGTTATCTGGTAATTCCGCACAGAATTACAATGTAATTCAGTTTGAGTGTGTAATTCCGTTTGTAAGTAATTCCATTTGAGCTTGTTTCATACGGAATTAGGATGTCTATATATAGGTGTCAGTCCATTTCATTTGAAACAGAATTAGTGTGGTGTTTTCCGACGGCGAAGCTCTGTCGAAGTGTCTCCGTGGTGTAAATTGTTATCTGATCAGAAAACAAGACAGTTTAAGTGAATATCTTGCTGAATCACACACAATATGTCTGTTCCCGCCTTTCATATTGTGTAGAACGCCTCTGATTGACTCGTTTCGGGTCCGTACACGATCCTACATGTGGTATCAGAGCTCAGGAGGAGGAGTTCTGCAGATTTCAGCTTGATTTCATCTTGTTTTCTAACTTCTACACCTTCTTTTCTCAATTGAACAAGTTTTAACGGTTCAAATGATCTGAACATCACATATCATAAGCGAATTTGTGTTTTAACAAATCCTTGAGAAAATTGGACCTTAATTCGAATTAATTCTGATAAAATTGATAATTTCGCTTGAACATCAGATCGGATATGCTGACATCATCTTAATTTCGCGTGAAATTGCACCTTAATTCCGCACGGAATTACTGTTTGAAGCTAATCTCGTTTGAAAGCTCAGCTAATTCCGCACGGAATTAGTAATTCCGCTTGAAATTTTTCAAACGAAATCATAATTCCGTTGGAAGTCGTAATTTCTCTTGAAATTGGTTCATATATCCATGTGAAATTAAATTTCATTTGATCAATTTAAACGAAATTATGTAATCTCGTTTGAAATATCTAATTTCGCTTGAATTTTTAATTTCGTTTGAAGTGTTTGTTGCAAGGTAATCTCGTTTGAAAGGATAATTTCGCTTGGAGTAATTTCGCTTGAAATCTAATCTCGTTTGAAAGTGTCTGTTTGTGAAACTTGTTACCGAATCATGGAAGAAGAGTTCTACAACGCGTTTGCTACATCCCCTACTAGTCCAGCTTCCATTGCTCAAAACATGAACATGGAAAACGAAACCGGAACTTTACAAAAACCCCCGAAACTCATAGGAATTGAAGAATATTATGGGTGGAAAGACCGTTTTGAAAACTGGGTCCAAGCCAATCATTTGAGATCTTGGGAATGCATCGAGAAGAAATATGTTAAACCGCGTACGGATTTGAAAGTTATCAAAACGATTTCCGAATTGAATGACAAAGAGAGAGATATGTATAAAGCTGAAAAGATGATGATTACTCTACTTCAGCAAGCGATAAAAGAAGATATCTTTATACTGCTTCAGCATGATGGTACTGCACGATCTATCTGGGATGCACTTAAAACTAAGTTTGAGGGTAGTGAGAAAATGATCAGAAGAAAGAAAGCGTTGCTAAAGAAAGAGTTTGATATGTTTTCAAGTTTGGCGGGAGAATCTTCAAAGAAATTGATTGAAAGATATTGTCACTTAGTGCGATCTATGGTTGCTAGGAATTGAAAAACCTCAAGATGAATGGGTCGACAAATTAGCTGATGCTTTACCTCAGAAAGAGTGGGGTACATTTTTGATGATCTCAAAAAACACCGGAGAGTATGATGGCCTAACAATTTCTCAATTCATCGAAAAGATTGAAGGTCAAGATCTTGAACAACAAAAGATTGCGAGGATGAACAATCCGAGTAATCAACAAGATGTGAAAATGTATTACAAAGGAAATGTTCAAGAAGTTGAAATGAATCCGAAAATCCAAACTGCTTTTAGTGCTGGGAACTCATCTGGAAATGTTGATCAAAGTTCAAACAGCAGCAGTGGAGTTTCTTCATACCCGAGTGTTAATCCAAAGAGTTCAACTTCAAGTTTTCATTCTCAAAGTTCAAAAAGTGGAAATGGTTGTGTGATACAGTGCAACATTGCATTGAATCTACCGAATGGTCAAAGTTTTTCTAAAAAAATTGCAAAAGATCACATGGCATTACTTGCAACTGTGCTGGAATCTTATGAGGGATTGGTTTCAGGAAGGATCGGAAATCCTATGCTGACAAAAGAGGATTACGATCAGATAGATGCTGAAGAAATGGAGCTCATGGATATAAAGTGGTGCTTAGCTAGTGTCTTGAGAAGAGCTGAAAAATTCAAAATGATTACAGGAAGAAATGATTTTTTGGATGCACATGTTTCAACTTTGGGTTTTGATAAATCTAAAGTAACTTGTTTTCGATGCAGGGAGAAAGGACATTTTAAGAGAGAATGCAAAAATCCAGAGGCAAGTGGAGCAAAGAATCCATTTGGAAAAGATGATTACTATCGGAAAGCCATATATCAACAAGTTGCTCATCAACCACATCAACAAAAAGAATCACAAACTGCTCATGCTAGAATGATTGAAGATGCAAATAAAAAAGCTTATTATGGTATCATTGATCAAGATGATGAAAAAGTGGCTGCAGGTTTTAGCTGGGACAAATACATTCCACTTTATTCAAAAGTTGTAGCTTTGATTGCACAAATATTTCAAAAGCCTGATTTGATGACGGAATGGATGAAAATATTTGCTAGTAATGATTCGAGTCAAGAAGAGGAGTCTGTTTCATCAGATGAAAGTTCAGAAAGAAGAACGGTTTTTGATCAAACACCATCTGAATCTAGTTTTTCAGATGACAGTTCAGAAAAGACAATAAGTTTTGATCAAACTCCAACTGATGATAGTAGTGATGATGAGGAAGAAATGCATATTAATGTTGCAAAAACTCAACTATCTCCTGAAAGTTTTCAATTTTATTATGCAGATCGCTTGGAGAAGTTGAAGAAGAAACGAGCAGCAAAAGAGTTGAAAAAGGTGAAGGTTGAAAGTGTTGCTGAGACAATGAAGAATGAACAAAGCAAGGAAGTTAATGTTGCTGAGAGGAATGGTGAAGCTGAGAAGGTAATTGAGATTGAGAAAGCTGTTGAAGTGGAAAAAATAATCGAAGTTGAAAGATTGTTGAGGTTATTAAGCCGTGTGAAAAATGCTTGGAATCTTGTAAGAAATGTGAAGAAAAGGATGTGAAGTTGAGTGAACAAGAAAAGATGAAAGAAAAGTTACTATTTGATCTCAACTACGTGAAAGAATCTTACGATGTGTTGAACAGAACGGTAACTGGTATACAAAAGACGAATTCTGAAAGAGAAGATGCACTGACAATGTTGAATGTTGTGTTGATGTCGAAGCAGAAAGCTATTAATTTCTACATTGAAGAAAGTGCAAAATGGAAGCAAGAGTTGGAGACAGAAAAGATAGAAAATGAGAGAATCAGACGATTATTACAGAGTTATTCTAGTTCTGATTATCTAATTGATCGAATTTATCCAACTATTGCAGGTCTTGAAGTTTTTCAAGATAAGAAGCCAAAAGAGAAGAAGGATACTGGTAAGAAACAAAGTGTTAGTTATAACAAGTGTCCGCCTTCGATTTGGGAAGGGTATTCTCCTAGAAAACCGAATGAGGAGCAAGTCAATAAGGCTGTCAATATAAAGTTAAAATCCGAATCAACTGATGAATTACCAGAAAACATTGACGTCACGTTCACTTCGTCTGACACTGATCATGAGTCTGAGTTAATAAAAAAGGCGGTCGATCAGGTGTTGGATACAGATGAGGAGTCGGAGTCAAAGTCTGAGTCTGAAAGTCCGGGATCATCATCAGTTGACAGTCAAAAGTCGTCGTCCAAACGGGTGTACAACAAAGAATTCCTGTTATCAAAATCTAATTTGAATGATGAACTATTCAAAGTGGCTTATACTTTGAATGATTCAAACAAATTATATTCTGATGAGGAATTTCCAATAAGAAGTGTTCAAGTTGAAAAGATCAAAAAGGTTTTCAAATTAACATAAATTAATATTTCTGAAATAAAAGATGTAAATCTTACTGAAAAACCTAAAAAGTACACTTCAAAAGTTCAAGAACGTTTAAACAAGAAAAAAGGTTACAGTTCTGGTTCTGGGTTTCAAAAGAAACCAAACCATAACGGTAATTTCAAAAAGAAAGGCTTAGGTTTTATTCCACCTGAAAATTATAAACATGAAAAAACTTCTAAAACAAATACAAAATTTGTTCCAGGAACAAGCTGTGAAGAAGAATCAAAAAGCTCATTCTGGAAGCAATCAAACAGAGAATTCCTTGCTAAGAAGCAAGAAAAAAATGAAGAATGGAGCTAATCAGAAGAAGAAAACAAGAACCTGTTAGCGGTGTCAAGAAGTTGGTCACATAGCATGGAATTGTTCTAAAGATACCAACATCAAACAGGAAGTTGTTTCTAAACTTAAAGAAAAAGTTGTTGAGAAAAATGAACCACCAACTGACAAATTTAAATTTTTTGAAAATTCAACATATGAAGTTGGTGAGTGTTCAAAGACACATTTTTATAAAAAGAGAGCTAAGAATGACAACCAAATGTGGGTTGTTAAGTAGTTTCATGAAGATGTTAACAAGTTTGATGTGAAGTCTGGCAATGAATCTAACTCCACAAAGTCAGAGGAGCCACAAGTTGAGGTTAAAGAAGAAAACTTTGTGCCTCCAATGGATGATGTTAATTTTCCACCATTGAAGGCTGAGAACTTTAAATCAAAAGTTGGAAGGTTGAGATCTCGAATCAATTCTATTCTGAGAAGAAAGAATTTAATGTCGAGAAAGCATTTAATGGAAATGTTAAAAAGATTTTTGGAAAAATGGTTGAGGGTAAGGTGAAAGGGGTTAAAGATTTTTATGAAACAAAGAAGGCAACTTTTTACCCAAGTGAAGTTGAGGAGGAAACATCCAAGTTTAATCAGGCTTGGATGGCAGTTTTTCACAAATAAAATTCTGACTTGCCGGAGCTCCCAGGTTGGTAAGAGTGGAGCAGGAATCGGCATCTTTCTTTATATTAAGGATTGATTGTGCATACCTACAAGTGGTAAATCAGGGACATTAAGTTGTACTTGATTTTCTACAAGTGGTAATTGGTTTGACCTACAAGTGGTAAATCAGGGACATTAAGTTGTACTTGATTTTCTACAAGTTGATGGTTGGTTTGACAAAAGTCTAAAATTGTTATATTTCCAAGTGGTTGAAAACAATGTGATGAAATGAATCCCTAACCTACAATTGGTAAATTTAACAAACTTATTTTCCGGAAAAAACCATTTTGATTAAAACAAACTTAAGTGTTTTGAAATAATAATGGGAAAATAGTTTGTTGTAAGGGGGAGTTCTGATTGTTTATGCCTAGTGGATGGTGAATTTGAAGCAATTCACAACAGTTGTCATTTTTTTCTTGTATAGTTTTGTTTTCAAGTTTCTTTAGAAGTTTTTGAATTTTAGGGGGAGTAAGAAATTTCAGAAAATCCAAAAACATTAGAAAATTTGAAAAATCCAAAAACATAAAATCAAAAATGAGTTTTGTTGTGAAAAGAGGAAATGATAGTACATCAGTGGACTATCACAACACGCTAAAGAATTGGAAAGTCAAATGTGATAAACAATCTCACTGTGGATGTGCCAGTAGGTTTTTGCACATTCAGTAAATTGTTTTCGAGATATAAATCATAAATTTCAAACTTGCTTATCTCGTGGGGAACATTTCTTGGATATATGGGTAACCCACGAAATCTTGTTTGAAAGGTCCCTCTTTCTGAGATACTAGGTCTTTATACTCAGTGATATCTTGGGTATTATCCCGGGACTTCTGATTTTGCGAAAGCAATGGTCTAGTCCCCGTATAATACTTTGCATTTACTTTATTTTTAAAGCTAGCCCTCAGTACAAAAAATGATGAAACATTGAAAAATGCTAATCATGTGCTGTTGAAGAAAAGATTCTCTAAAGGGAACACACCAAAAGTCGAGCCGTCATCTCTCTGCTGAACGGAAGTTCTGACCTGAGTTCTCACGGTTTTGCATTTAACCCTTTACAGATATCATCTAGGTATATTCACCTGTAAGACTGAATATTGGGATCTGGATACGGGAGTATATTCAAGTGGTGGGACACGCGAATATGTTTAAGTAAATTAAAACATTAACATCGTATCTCGAAACAGTTGAACTTTGTGTGAAAATTTAAGTGGATTAGTATACTGACAATCTAAGTGAATTGTTTAGAACTTAAAATGTTTAAAGCTTAACGGTGTTAGTGAGTTGTCTCAAAAACTGATATGATCCTCTTACACAAACTCACAAAAATATTGTTTGTAAATATTTCTTTTCAAGCTTTCTGTTCAATTTCCAAAAAGATTTTAGTGTGTTTTAGCATAAAATTTTGAAAAATCCAAAAATATTTTTGACAACTGATGTTGAAAAGCTGATTTTCAAAATTCCAAAGTGCTAAACATGATGATCATTTTATAAGGGGAGTTTGTGTTTTTAAAAGATAATATTTTGAAAGGTTACTTACAAGTGGTTCATCAGATATTATCATTAAAAAATCTTTCTGATAAATCTGAGGGGGAGTCTTGATATATAAATTTGTCAAATGTTAAATTTGTGAAATTTATTGTGTGGTAGAGGATGTGCAGGATAACCTGGATTCTGAGTCTGAGAATAGAGCCAGATCACGATCCTGATCTTGTGAAAGCCAGGCCGCGATCCCAACACATCGAAAGGGGGAGTCTGAAGACATCCAAGAAAAGGATTCGTTCGAGGGGAGTGTGTTGGTGATGTAGGAAAGAGAAAAGAGAATATTGAAGAAGTTTTACTCTATCAAGATACTTCAAAAGAGAGCAGTCAGACTGATAAAGACTGAAGACGTTGAAGACTCGACACTTAAGACTCGTCAACATCCGAGGGGGAGTCTGTTGGTGCATACGTCTGTCGACTTCGTTTTATATCGAGTCTTGCATTGTTCGTGGCATGAAGATCGAGAAATCAAGACATAAAGCTAATTCCGCTTGTAAGAGCTAATTCCACTTGAAAGGGTTATCTGGTAATTCCGCACGGAATTACAATGTAATTCCGTTTTAGTGTGTAATTCCGTTTGTAAGTAATTCCGTTTGAGCTTGTTTCATGCGGAATTAGGATGTCTATATATAGGTGTCAGTCCGTTTCATTTGAAACGGAATTAGTGTGGTGTTTTCCGACAGCGAAGCTCTGTCGAAGTGTCTCCGTGGTGTAAATTGTTATCTGATCAATAAACATGACAGTTTAAGTGAATATCTTGCTGAATCACACACAATATGTCTGTTTCCGCCTTTCATATTGTGTAGAACGCCTCTGATTGACTCGTTTCGGGTCCGTACACGATCCTATGGATTTTTTCAAAGTTGAAAGAAGTATGTATATGATTGCAAATGCCTGAAGCATTGATTTGAAGTCCTCAAGAATGCATCTTTATAAAGTTAAAGATAGTATGAACTAAAATAGTCAAGTTGAGTGTTGTACAACTCATTATATATTCTGATAAAGAGCAATATAAGTTTGATAATATTATCCATCTTTATCAAATGTTCTTTCTTAAAAGTTCACTATAATGGCAATTTACAGTGATGATGTCTAAAGCATCATCAAGAGAAACTGGCGAACTTTTAGAAGGGGATTTTTTTAATGACCCTAGCACAGTCTAATTATTACTCGACTTGCAGTTCGAATATATTTGTAATCATACTTTTATTCATTAATCAAACTACATCTAGAAGATGTTGGTGGGACATTTTAGTATGTAGAGAGCTCAACCTTATAGTATTGATGCGTGTGTAGCGTTATATAATTTTTAATTATATTTTTAGTCCTTTTTTAACACTTTAGTCAAGTTTTAAATTTATAAACACGATATTCTACTAACACTAAACACACATATGAGCAAGTGCACCCATCGTGAGCGTAGTATAGCGTTGGTAAGATACCGAGGTCGTCCAAGGACACAAGAGCTTTTAATACCGGTTTATCCTCAACGTCTAATCAAATAAAAATTAAAGAAAAAGTTTTTAACATGAAAATAAAAACTAGAGTTGCTGAAAATAAAAATAAAATAAAAACAGATAGACAAGATGAATCACTTGGATCCGACTCGCCTTTAGTGTAACCTTTGATGATTTCTGCACTTTTGCACTTTTTAAGAGATTATCTTAGTTATAGTACTAGGCCCCTCTTTTGAAGGTGACGTTACCCTCAACCCAGTAGTTTGAGTCAGCAATGATACAATCCTAATGTATTAATAATAGTTTACATATGAGGGGATCAAGCCATTCGCACCCCCGCCATCCAATACCATTGGGTATTGAAGGAGGTCCTAGTAAGCTTGACCCAGGTCCTTGCAGGATCTATACACTGAACAAGGCAAGAACCTTACTAAACCATTCCTTTAACCCCCGACCAGGTAGCCAACTGTAACACCCCAAAACCGAATTATTAATTTGCTAGTCTGTTATCATGTTTAACAAAATGAGGCATAATAACTGGGTTAGTAAACCTAGTTAAATGTCTAGCAAATTAAGTAAAGGAATGAAATTAAAGCCAAATATGATGGTGTCATGAACTTAAGGGACTAATGGTGACAAATTAAGAAAGTTTGAATGATAAAATGAAAACAAGAATAAAACACACACACATCAGGCGTGTGTGTGTGTGATGTGTGTGTGTTAGACGACAGAGCCAAGGAAGGGAAGGGAAACCCTTCTAATCACTCAAATCCAGCCAATTGAAGCCCTAATCGTGGCTGTTACTCATGCATGTCAATGATTTCTTGATCATCTAGGCCTATTAAAGCTTAAGGTAAGAAGAATTTGATAGTTTGATGATCTTGAATATGTTGGGTTTCAAGAAATTCTATGAGTTTATATGAAATTAGCATAATATTGAGCTAAGATCGCCATCTAGAACATTATGAATGCTTAAAATTGATTAAATCAATGTTGGGAGTGGAAACCCACTTAGAATAGAATGAGTATGAGAAGAGAAGTTATGTGAAATTCTATTGAATTTGATGTTCTTGATGATATTGATATGGATTGGTCATGTTATGCAAATGATACTTGTACACTATGCTTAATTAATGGTACACCTACCAAGTGTTTGATGAAATGTCTAAGTGACGTTGGATATGAGAATTATATGAAACAGCTGGAGATTATGAATGAGTGGTGGAAAGACGAGGTTAGTAGCAAACTAACTTGAATAGTGTGCTTTAGATAGAATTCGTATGAGTATTCGGAGGAATGTATGTTTCGATAAAGATTAGGTATTAGGAACTTGTATCTTGTGCTTGAAATGGTGTAATGCTCGCCTTGTATTTGATGCGCTTGAATCATGGTAATTAAGAGTGAATGCGTATGATATGTGAAACGAATAGTTAATTGGTAAGTAATAATGTCGGAAGTTATGTCGTATTAATACCATGGATTATATTATCAAATGTAGAATCATAAAACAATTACATGTGAAAGTATATGTAAGTAAATGTGTATGCGAGTATGATTATGTTATCATGTGGTTGTAAGTACATTTGTATCATAAGTATGAAAAGTATATTGTGTCGTATGGTATGTGCTAAATTAATATGTGTTTTATGCGTTAACATGATGGATTACATGAGTTTGAAAAGATGTGATTTTGGGTGTATGCTTTACGTTTATTAGACTTGACCATGAACGTCAAATGTGAGCTATGCTTTTGATATGATCATTTATATGCAACATCGTGTACACTAACAAGGATGTGATTGTGGTGACACGAAAGCATTAGGGATCATGTGGAAATGGACTCAAGCAAGAAGGACTAACGGGTCACGAGGGGACAAGGAAGCCAATGAGAAAACGGACGCTCAAGGTAAGTGACTCCCGACTCTCTTCGTAGTATACATAAGAATTTTATTGTTTTTGAAGGAGGGGAAATTATGTATGAGATAGAATAAATGAAGGTATTACGATAAGTAATGTTCTAGGTAGTCGAAGATAGTTTGTGGGACCAAACGGGTCGAATAAATAAGTATGAGTGAGGAATTGGTAATAAAATGTGTAATGATTAAGGACACGGGCAAGGGTTCTTAGGCTAATACGTAAGGAATTGTTTTACGGATGTATAGGAACAAGTTTCAAGTGAAACGGATGCAAAACGAGCAAGTTATGCGAATTTTGGTGTGAAAATGGGGTGCTGATCTAGGCACCACCGTAGCTTACGGTGCCACCGTAAGCTACGGTGGGAGCTAGAACCTTATTTCTGCCGTAAGGCAGTTTAAAGCTGCCGTAGGGTTTTGGGGGCCACCGTAAGCTACGGTAGCTACCGTAGCTTACGGTGGAAGGCTGATGCAAATGTGTAGTTTATGCAGTTCCTTGTTTTTCCTTCGATTTCGGACCCCGTGAACTCATTCCAAGCCTCGTTAAGCATTTATTATGTTCCTCAACCCTACCAAACGGTTATGTAAGCTACGGGTGAGTATGGAACTCCTTCTTAAGACCCGAAACATACCCAAATGACACTTAAATTGTATTTATGATGGAAGAGTAAGGTAGGGATGTGGGAGCAAGTATGCAGGGTAATGAACTAAGTATTGGATATGCATGTAAAAATTTAACTTTATTCCAATACGTTTAACAAATAATAAGCAGGAATAAGAGTGAGTATGAATACGAAGGTTTGTATTTATGATACGACAGTAATTCATGGGGAACTAGGTAAGAGGTATGTACGAGTTAATAGGTATGGATGAATGTATTTATGTATTTATGTGAGCATATGTACGTGTGAGTGAGGGTATACACATGAGTAGTTATGATTCGTTTTATGTATGCATGCAAGTGTGTATGTACATCTGTTTGCCAGTAGGTAAGTTCGCATGCTCGTATGTCTTCAATACGATTGAGTATTGACGTTAATGACAGTGTATCTTGAGAATGTAGAATAATGCAGGTAGAATGTTGAAGTCTCACAAGGGAGTGGATACTCGAACGGAAATGCCTAAATGCAAAGGAATACGGAATGGAAAGTGAAAGTGTATGAATATTGTTATATTCATAATGTGTACTAACGTTTGAAATTGTATGGTAAGTGTAGGTTGTACGAGTCCCGAAGGATTACCGAGGCGTGGAGATCGAAGACCGAGTCACAAGTTAGATTGTACGGGAATGCTTGGAGAGCTAATTTAGTAAACATAGTTTATGTTTTTATTTTGTAAATGGGTTCGATTGTTGTATTCATTGTAAATGTGTCACCCTAAGAATGAATTTCAAGTATGTTAAGACATCATAATGGAAGAAATTTTATGGTACGTATTTTCCGCTGCGTCTTTTCAGTGAAAGCGCGTTAGGGTGTTTCAAGTTGGTATCAGAGCCCCGGTTTGAGAGAATCAAGTAGAAGAAGGTAAATACTTGAACTCAAACCGGTGTGCTCTCGTGACCAAGGACCCGTACAATCTAAGACTCGATCAAGATCTAAGGGCAGAAGCCAAGGTAAGTATGTGCTTAAGTATGTATTTGAAGATAACTAACAGTATGTTATGTGTAAGGTCAGCATGATTGCTTGGAAAGGATGATTTGTAAATGCGGTCTAGCGCCGGCACCAAGGTAGGTAATATGACATATTGACCGAGGTACGTAGATTTAGCTTATGGGTGCATGAAATGGAAGAATTAAGCAAGTGAAATAAAATTTTAAATGAAATATAATAATGATATGGTAAGGAAGTTTTGGAAATGTTACACGTGCCGAAACTCAACTCTGCGGACATAAGGTGGCGATTTCGCGAAGACACGAAATTAGTATGTGGATTGTGTACCTGGCCAGTACACAAGAAACGTATGACGTTCGTGAGACCGTGATAATTGTTACAGGTATGTCCGTTAGAATTTGGATGTAGGTGAACGTGGGGGTGAAGAGAAATGTAAAACTTTCAGAAATGAAAGTATGAAAGATATGTTAGAATCTGCGGGACGGATTCGAAACATGAAAGAAATGAAAGTATGAATGATGCGTTAGAATCCGCGAGACGGATTCAAGGAATGAAAGGCTCGAATGGAATGTTTGAATCCGCAAGACGGATTCAAGGAATGAAATGCAGGAATGATATGCTTGAATCTGCGAGACGGATTCAAATCGTAGAAGGAAGAAAATGTGTAAATGGTAGGTTAGAAACCGTTAGACGGATTCAAAACATAGAAGTAGTAAAAGGTATGGATGTACATTTGAATCCGCAAGACGGATTTAGAACATATAAAAGATAAAATTTACCCACATCAGAATTGTGTCAATAATTGACCGTAGTCATGACAAACGAGTTCTATGAGTAAATGCAAAGTAAATGAACAAAGGAATGATCGTGATGGACACACACAAACCTAAGTTTTAAAATGAAAGAAAGAAGTTTTAAACCCGTTGTGTGTTAAATGTGTTAGTAATCGATCCGTAGGAGTCATAATGTAGGGCGGGCTACGACCCAGACAATAAATTAAGTATGAATGAGAAGGGTAAGCTTGGTCATGAGTACCGAAGTAATGTAATGAATGACTTTGCAAGTAAGCATGAATGGAAGGAAGCACGAATGTGTACCTCAATGCATCTACGATAAACCAGAAATTTCAGTTGGCCTTGAAAGATCAAATTATGAAGGTTGACGAAATAAGTAACTAGAATGAAAAAGTTTCATGTGAGAAATAAAATGTACTAACTGCTAAATTCTTGATGATAATGTTAGAATCTTTGATGTGATGAAACCAACAAAATTGATGGAAGGAATGCGTACGAGTGGAGGCACATTACATGGATGAATGAAATCTAGCCTGGTACGGCTAGTACTCGTGAAGAATGTGGACAGATCTGATTTACGGGTCAATGTAGTATGGAATGAAATCGAGGTAAGTAAAGTGTTTTAATTTATGACAGAACTGGGTAATGGTTAAGTGTAGGTCAGAATGTAATTACGATTGAAATTTTGAAAAGTCAACCAAAGTAAATTGATAGATATTTAAGCAGGTAATAGCAAGATAGCATAAGGTAGTTGGCTTGTCAAGTAGATAAAACAGATAAAAGCTGATGCAGTAGCAGAAACTTTAGGCGAAAGAAATAAGCTCTAAAATAAGTTATGCGCTAGACATATCATTAATTAGCTCTTGGGAGTCGGGATGAATGACATCTACGACTTAGACAAATGATTTAAGTAGGGGCGGAATCGGGTTAAAATCTTGCAAATTAATAATAATATGTGGAAATGAAGTCTTTGCAAGTGTGCAAGAATGGAAGGGAAAGTTATGAACGAATACTCTAATACGTCTATGATTAGTAAGAAGTACCGGGTTGACTTTAAAGAGTCAAACTGCAAAAGTCGACTAATAAGTTAGAGATCTGAGAAAGAATGGTTATGTATTGAACCGTCATGAGTGGGTCAACCAACAGAAGAGACATGTTAGGTAATGGTCATGTATTGACCTGTTTAAACAGGTTGAACGTACTAATGTTTTGAAAAAGGAATCGAGAAAGAATTTATATGTAAATAAGGAGATACAATGAACATTATCTCTGAATAAAGTTGAATGTAACAGTGGAAATTATGATAGATTATACAAGACATTAAGTATCGTTGGAAATACTAACTTGATGCTAGGCTTGTTGGCCATGTTCATTTGAACAAGACATTGTTGAAAGAACGCATCTAAGTGGAAGCTTAACAAAGGAACAAATACAACCAACCCAGGTATCGCATGACTCACAATGAGTATTGGGTTGGTTCGGTTCGGGTCGTAGGCAGTTGGATTATGCAATGGAAACGAGGTTAGTGAAACGTTTAGCTTGTGATTATAAGTAAGAATTGGTATATCGAATGTTTATGGTATGCGTATAATGATACGTCGACCTTTTTATGAATGTGAATGTAAGTAGAAGGAACGTTAGTAATGGGATGATAGGGTTTGCTCGTGGTGAACAGAATGAAGTAATGTATGTGATATAATAATAAAATGAAATAAATCATGTAAAGTAAAAGACACTAATAAGAGCTCTGGAGCAGAGTCTGACATAAGTATAATTATGAAAGTAATTTACTTAATATGCGGGCATAGGAATGATGTGTACAATTACGTTTATGCATGAATAAAACCTTTGCCAAGATCCCAAATGCGTTTAGGTTATAGTAAGTATTGAGAATGAACAACCTGAAAGGGGAAAGAGTAGATTTGGTCTAGTTCGAATGAGAAAGGTTTCGGGGACGAAACCTCATTTAAGGGGGGGTAGACTTGTAACACCCCAAAACCGAATTATTAATTTGCTAGTCTGTTATCATGTTTAACAAAATGAGGTATAATAACTGGGTTAGTAAACCTAGTTAAATGTCTAGCAAATTAAGTAAAGGAATGAAATTAAAGCCAAATATGATGGTGTCATGAACTTAAGGGACTAATGGTGACAAATTAAGAAAGTTTGAATGATAAAATGAAAACAAGAATAAAACACACACACATCAGGCGTGTGTGTGTGTGTGTTCGACGACAGAGCCAAGGAAGGGAAGGGAAACCCTTCTAATCACTCAAATCCAGCCAATTGAAGCCCTAATCGTGGCTGTTACTCATGCATGTCAATGATTTCTTGATCATCTAGGCCTATTAAAGCTTAAGGTAAGAAGAATTTGATAGTTTGATGATCTTGAATATGTTGGGTTTCAAGAAATTCTATGAGTTTATATGAAATTAGGATAATATTGAGCTAAGATCACCATCTAGAACATTATGAATGCTTAAAATTGATTAAATCAATGTTGGGAGTGGAAACCCACTTAGAATAGAATGAGTATGAGTTGTAAAGTGTGAAATTGGTTGAGGGTATGTATGATGATTGTTTATATTGATAAATTGTTAGTTAGAACTGAATTAGAAGAGAAGTTATGTGAAATTCTATTGAATTTGATGTTCTTGATGATATTGATATGGATTGGTCATGTTATGCAAATGATACTTGTACACTATGCTTAATTAATGGTACACCCACCAAGTGTTTGATGAAATGTCTAAGTGACGTTGGATATGAGAATTATATGAAACAGCTTGAGATTATGAATGAGTGGTGGAAAGACGAGGTTAGTAGCAAACTAACTTGAATAGTGTGCTTTAGATAGAATTCGTATGAGTATTCGGAGGAATGTATGTTTCGATAAAGATTAGGTATTAGGAACTTGTATCTTGTGCTTGAAATGGTGTAATGCTCGCCTTGTATTTGATGCGCTTGAATCATGGTAATTAAGAGTGAATGCGTATGATATGTGAAACGAATAGTTAATTGGTAAGTAATAATGTCGGAAGTTATGTCGTATTAATACCATGGATTATATTATCAAATGTAGAATCATAAAACAATTACATGTGAAAGTATATGTAAGAAAATGTGTATGCGAGTATGATTATGTTATCATGTGGTTGTAAGTACATTTGTATCATAAGTATGAAAAGTATATTGTGTCATATGGTATGTGCTAAATTAATATGTGTTTTATGCGTTAACATGATGGATTACATGAGTTTGAAAAGATGTGATTTTGGGTGTATGCTTTACGTTTATTAGACTTGACCATGAACGTCAAATGTGAGCTATGCTTTTGATATGATCATTTATATGCAACATCGTGTACACTAACAAGGATGTGATTGCGGTGACACGAAAGCATTAGGGATCATGTGGAAATGGACTCAAGCAAGAAGGACTAACGGGTCACGAGGGGACAAGGAAGCCAATGAGAAAACGGACGCTCAAGGTAAGTGACTCCCGACTCTCTTCGTAGTATACATAAGAATTTTATTGTTTTTGAAGGAGGGGAAATTATGTATGAGATACAATAAATGAAGGTATTACGATAAGTAATGATCTAGGTAGTCGAAGATAGTTTGTGGGACCAAACGGGTCGAATAAAAAAGTATGAGTGAGGAATTGGTAATAAAATGTGTAATGATTAAGGACCCGGGCAAGGGTTCTTAGGCTAATACGTAAGGAACTGTTTTACGGATGTTTAGGAACAAGTTTCAAGTGAAACAGATGCAAAACGAGCAAGTTATGCGAATTTTAGTGTGAAAATGGGGTGCTGATCTGGGCACCACCGTAGCTTACGGTGCCACCGTAAGCTACGGTGGGAGCTGGAACCTTATTTCTGCCGTAAGGCAGTTTAAAGCTGCCGTAGGGTTTTGGGGGCCACCGTAAGCTACGGTAGCTACCGTAGCTTACGGTGGAGGGCTGATGCAAATGTGTAGTTTATGCAGTTCCTTGTTTTTCCTTCGATTTCGGACCCCGTGAACTCATTCCAAGCCTCGTTAAGCATTTATTATGTTCCTCAACCCTACCAAACGGTTATGTAAGCTACGGGTGAGTATGGAACTCCTTCTTAAGACCCGAAACATACCCAAATGACACTTAAATTGTATTTATGATGGAAGAGTAAGGTAGGGATGTGGGAGCAAGTATGCAGGGTAATGAACTAAGTATTGGATATGCATGTAAAAATTTAACTTTATTCCAATACGTTTAACAAATAAATAAGCAGGAATAAGAGTGAGTATGAATACGAAGGTTTGTATTTATGATACGACAGTAATTCATGGGGAACTAGGTAAGAGGTATGTACTAGTTAATAGGTATGGATGAATGTATTTATGTATTTATGTAAGCATATGTACGTGTGAGTGAGGGTATACACATGAGTAGTTATGATTCGTTTTATGTATGCATGCAAGTGTGTATGTACATCTGTATGCCAGTAGGTAAGTTCGCATGCTCGTATGTCTTCAATACGATTGAGTATTGACATTAATGACAGTGTATCTTGAGAATGTAGAATAATGCAGGTAGAATGTTGAAGTCTCACAAGGGAGTGGATACTCGAACGAAAATGCCTAAATGCAAAGGATTACGAAATGGAAAGTGAAAGTGTATGAATATTGTTATATTCATAATGTGTACTAACGTTTGAAATTGTATGGTAAGTGTAGGTTGTACGAGTCCCGAAGGATTACCGAGGCGTGGAGATCGAAGACCGAGTCACAAGTTAGATTGTACGGGAATGCTTGGATAGCTAATTTAGTAAACATAGTTTATGTTTTTATTTTGTAAATGGGTTCGATTGTTGTATTCATTGTAAATGTGTCACCCTAAGAATGAATTTCAAGTATGTTAAGACATTCATAATGAAAGAAATTTTATGGTACGTATTTTCCGCTGCGTCTTTTCAGTGAAAGCGCGTTAGGGTGTTTCACCAACATATCTCTATATAGACTGTAGAGATATGAATGGTGTAAATCTTTTATTTTATATAGACAGTAAAATAATGCCAAGACACCACAGACAAATGATACGGAAGTTTCACCTTCAACATAAGAAACTAGTTATTAAAGTCATTAATACAAAACCAAATAAAAAGTGCGAAAAGATTAAAAATCAAAAGTATTACACTAAATGCTTGTCTTCACCAAGTGATGTAAGAGACTTAGGCAAACATGGCCTTTGATTGTCAAGAACTCGTACTATCAATCTTGGATCCCAAGACTACTACACACACTCTATGATGGATGATGGATGATTGTGGTGGATGTGGATGTTGTGATGGAGGTGGAGTGTGGGTGAAGTGGGAGAGAGGTGGTTTGCCAAGGGATGCCTTTGAAGTGAACCAAGCACCTCTATTTATAGCCTGCACTGAAGCCCGGACACGGCCCCGAGTCCACTGGGCACGGACCCGTGTCCATCCACTTTCTCTTTCTTCATTAATTGCAGTTTGTCTGTATTAGCTCCACACGCCCCCGTGTCCGCTGGGCACGGCCCCGTGTGTAGAAGCGTATCTGTACTATCAAGATTTGCTTGGATTATGCGAATCTTAGCGTTGACCACGGCCGTGTTAAGCTGGGCACGCCCCCCGTGTTGGGAAATAGAAGCTTCTACACTTTGTCTTTTCTACAGACACGTAAGCACGCCCCCGTGTCCGTTGGGCACGGGGCCATGTTCATCCTTCTGATCTGTTGTTTTTGCTTAGGAAGATGCTGTCGAGGGGTCGGGCATGCCACGTTTATTCTTTTTCTCGTATTTATGTTAGATTTGGCTGCATTTTTGCTTCTTTTGTTCATTTACGATCATTTAATCCTGAAAATACAAAAGGAAGACAAAAGCACACTTTTTTCCAACATTAGTACTAAAAAGGGTTAGTTTTATGCCTCATTTGATGTAATTTATATGTTGCATTTTACACACATCAAATACCCCCACACTTGAATCTTTGCTTGTCCTAAAGCAAAACTCTTTATAATGTGGCTTACACACCCAAATGGAATGGGTAGAAGAGAAGTTTTGGGCTTGTCTTGAGTGTCGGGATTCCAAGATATTTATTAGGCTTTATTTTTATGCTATTTACAATCCTATTCGTTATGATTTATTTAGAACGTCTCATAAGAGAAATTACTTATTTGGGTATAACATGCCTTTTTAAAATTTCATTTATATACAAGTTCACATACCTCACGGGAGATCACGCAACACTCGGCCGAAGATGTATTTTTGTGAAACACTCAAGACCGACATGGAACTTACTTCTACCATATGCTTGCCAAGCAATCAATCCTCCTCCTTTTTAACTATAAACCTTTGTAAATATCAAGAGGACTTGGGAAGGGTTAGGCTTGGGTTAAAGATAGGTGGTTTTGGGTTAGTGGTTAGCAAAAAGGGCGAAAGGCGTAAAAAGCGTTGGTCGTCGTAAAATTTTTTGTTTTTGTGACTTTTTATTCAAACGAAGCATTTTCAAACAAAGTTTCTTTTGATGAACTTGTTTGTTTATTGCTAGACTTCATTTTTTTTATAAGGAAGTCACTTGAAGACCGAGCTTTTTACTAAAATAAAGGGTTTAAAGATAAAAAGGTTTTGGTGGGTAAAGGGGTGTTTGTTTTGTGGGTTTAGAAATTAAAAGGTTTACGCTCAAAGGGGTTAACTAGGGGAATTTTGGGTAGGTAGTAAAAAAAATTGAAAAATAATGGTGTTGAAAAGAAAAAGGGTTAGTCCTAATGCCTCCATCATTTACTTACTTGGGTTTAAGTTGATAAGGACCGGGAATGTGTCGTCATGGCAAGTTCTAGAGTCGTAAGAAACCAAGCGGCTATTCACACAAGAAACGAAAAATGAGCATTTAGTTTAAAGATGTGTATTTGTATGCTCAATAAAGGCTCAAAACTCACTTTATGTGGGAATGGGTGATCAAGTATATATAATCAAATTTTAACTAGATTTGTCATGTCATTTCATAATTTTCTTATGTTGGTCCTTTTTACCACGACGCTATCGGTTGTGTTGGTGCATGGAATGTCTGTTGACTACGTTTGTATTGAGTCTTAGGTCCAGATAGATTAGATTGGAGCTTGAAAGTCAAAATAGGGTTTAACTTGTTAATTTCGCTCATATGTACATGTTAGTGGAGATTTCGCTTTTAGGGTTAGTTAGGGGTTTCGCTCTTAGGTAATCTGGTAATTTCGCTGATATGATCACATGGTGATTTCGCTTATATGGTCACCATATGAGCGAAATCAGGCACATTATAAATACCCTATCATGTGATCTCATTTGTAACTTGGAGCGAAATCTGGTCATATGCTAGGTGACGAAACTCTGTCAAAATCAATTCAGAAAGCATAAATAGAGAAGGAATTAAAGAGGAAAAGTTGTTGTTACTTTGTGTACATTGATTCCGCCTTTATACGTAAAGATGAACTGCCTTAACTGACTTTTCGGGTCATAGAACGGTCCAACAAGTGGTATCAGAGCTCAGGACGAGGAGTTCATACTACTACAGCTTGATTCTACTAGATTCTCTTACTTCTACTCACTTCTTCTCATACTTTTCTGATTTGAACTGGTTCCTACGGTTGAAATGGCCCGAATTTCGAATATAACGTGTAAAATACAGAAATAACAAACCCTAGAAAGAATCAGGTTAAAATTCGGATTAAAAATGGTGAAAATTGGCTAAAAACCTGATTTCGCTTTTAAGGATATCGAAGAGATTTCGCTTTTAAGGACATATAATTCTTAATTTCGCTCTTAAAGACTTAAGTTCTTGATTTCGCTCTTGTGGAACCTATCTGTTTTCGCTGATAGAGACATATACTTATTTCGCTTATCTGTCATAGTGCTAATTTCGCTTATCAGTCATATACTGATTTCGCTCGAGAGTACATCTTGATTTCGCTCATAGGTGATTTCGCTCGAAATCATTGTTTTCCAAAATTTCGAAAATTTTTCTAAGTGTTTGCTGATCTTTCAGGTACATTCAAGATGGATGACATTTTCATGAACCCGTTTAGCGACATGTACGCATTTGCTGGAAATTCGGGAGATGATACATCTACAAGCAACAACAATGAGAACCCGCCAAACGCCGAGAAGAAGTTATCGGATGCTTTGGAGGTTGAAAGTGCTTTCGGAACTTACAACAAACCACCGAAGTTGATGGCTATTGAGGAGTATAGTCGGTGGGCAAAGAAATTCGAAGATTGGTTGATGGCCCTTGCGTTTCCGAGTTGGAAGAGTCTCAAAAGTGGTTATGATAATGGAGGCAAAGAGGGTGAAACTTTATTAACATCTGATGAGATAGAGTCGTTTGTTGCTGAGCAGAAATGTGTGGCGTTGTTGTTTCAATCTGTTCATGAAGATATTATTTCTCTGATCAAATATTCTAGTGCAAAAGATCTCTGGAAAAAGTTAGAAAAGAAATGTTTAGGAAGTACTGAAATCGTGAAAAACAAAAAGAAACTTCTTAGGAAAGAATTTGATTTGTTCGGGTGTTTAAAGAATGAATCAGTTTCAAAAATGATCGAGAGGTTTGGGCATCTAAAGCTGGAACTAGCTAGACATGGAATTAAGTATCCTGAAGATGAGCTAGTAGACAAATTGTTCGATTCATTGCCAGACGAGATGGATTGGCAATATTATGCGATGATGCTGAAAAATACTATCAAAGAGCCAGAAGTGTTGACTGTAGATTTCTTGATTGAGAAACTCGAGAGTCATGAGTTGGAATTGAAGAAGACACACAAAGTCAATCACTCATCATACCAGCAGAATTTGGATTTGTATTATCCAAAGAGCATGATGCCAAAGAACAATTCTCCTAAAACTGCGTTTTCTGCTGAGAATGTCTCCACACCGAACAAAGTGTAGGATCGTGTTCTGACCCGATTGAGTCGTTCAGAGGCGTTCAACTACGTTTCAGGTGCGGAATTACAAGAAACGAAGGTAGAAACAGCTGAATCTTCACTAAAACTGCTAATTGTATTGATTAACAATTGATTACACGCAGTTCTTCACACCGGCAGTACTTCGGCATGGAATACAAGGAGATGCCTCTGGTTTCGCTCGAATGGACTACTATATATAGGCCTAGTGGTTTCGCTTATATGGACATGTCCATATGAGCGAAACTTCCCTACTAAGCGAAACTACATGCTTTGACCATATGAGCGAAACTTCCCTACTAAACACGTACAATCTCCAGTTTTCTCGTAAAACACGCCCTAATCTATACAATACAATGTATGACTCGATCCAAGACGAAGTCGACAGATGTAGTGTACCAACAAACTCCCCCTCAGATGTTGACGGAGTCGTCTATCGAGTCACGACAATGCTGTGTCTTCACATCTTTAGTCTTGGTCAGTCTCTGGGCTTTTCTCTCTCTCTATCTTCAGACTCCCCCTCTCGATTTGCTGTCATTCCTGTGTTCTTCAGCAACATCTGCTTCAGGATCATTGTCTGGTTCTTCATGTTCCAAGATCAAAATCTGACTCAAGCTCTATCTGCAGAATCTTTAATTTTCAGGATCGATCTGCCTGGCTCATCAGGAGTCAAAAACTTGGCTTTCTTCAAACAGAGTCCTCAGGTATCGTAGCCTGGCTCTTTGTCTTTAGATCCAAGATCGAAACCTGGCTATTCCTGCACATTCTAAACCCAGAAATAAAATTCCTAAATTTAACAATTTGAATGCACCAACACTGACTCCCCTCAAAACTAACTAACTGCATCAATAACTACTCTCTCTCAGATCACAAACACATGATGAACCACTTGTTGATTTAAAAACATATTTTGACAATTAAGACATACTCCCCCTCACAACAATGTCATCATGTTTAGCACTCGGAATTTTGAAAATCAGCTTTCCAATATCAGTTGTCGAAAATCTTTTTGACTTTTTCAAAAGTTTATGCTAAAACACACACAAAATCTTTTGGATTTTTCTGAAAGAAAGTAAACACTATTTGAAAAGACTAAGAATGACACCAATTGTAAAAACAACAAAATGCAGAAACGAAATATTTACAGACAAAATTTTTGTGAGTTCGTGTAAGAGGATCATATTAGTTTATGAGACATGTCACTAACACCGTTAAGCTGCATTACATTTTAAGTTCTAAACAATTCACTTAGATTGTCAGTATGTTTGTCCACTTAAATTTTCACACAAAACTTCAACTGCTTCGAGATACGAATTAATGTTTTAAGCACTTAAACTTATTCGTGTGTCCTACTACTTGAATATACTCCTGTATCCAGATCCCAATATTCAGTCTTACAGGTGAGTATACCACAGCTGATATCTGTTTAGGGGTTAGATGCGAGGGCCGTGAGAGCTCAGGTCGATACTTCCGTATACGCAAAGAGATGACGGCTTCGACTTTTGGTGTGTCCCCTTTAGAGGATCTTTTGTTTACAACAACAGCGACTATCAATTTTATTGTTTCATTAGCTTGCTGAGGGCGATGCTCTGTTTCAAGCATTTGTGGAAAGCATTATCCGGGGACTAGGTCAGTACTTCCATACAGCAGAAGTCCCGGGATAATACCCCAGATATCACTGAGCATAAAGACCTAGTATCTCAGAATAAGGGACCTTTCAAACAAGATTTCAGGGGTTACCTTTATATCCAAGCAGTTGTTAACCCACAGAATAAGCAAGTTTGATTTTAGGTTTATATCTCGTTACAGTTTACTAAGTGTGCGAAAACCTACTGACACATCCACAGTAAGATTGTTTATCACATTTTGATTTTCATTTCTTTAGCATGCTGTGACAGTCCACTGATGTACTATCATTTCCTCTTTTCACAACAAAACTCGTTTTTAATTTTATCATGTTTTTGTATTTTTCAAAATTTCTAATGTTTTTGGATTTTCTAAAATATTCTACTCCCCCTAAAATGCAAACATATTAAAGAAAAATTTGAAAACAACTAAGCTCTAGACCCACTAGAAAACAAAACAAACTGTACGAAAACTTTACAACTGACATCGGATTGCATCAATTCGCCATCCACTATGCTTAAACAATCAGAACTCCCCCTTTCACAAACCATTTTCTCATTTAGATTTCAAAACACTTAAGTTTGTTTTAATCAAAATGATTTTTTCGGAAAATGAGTTTGTGTTAACCACTTGAAGATTTACCACTTGTAAGATCGGGGTTATGGTTCATCATCTTGTCAGTTTCTATCATGTTAGTAAATCAAGTACAACTTAATGTCCCTGATTTACCGTTTTGCACTCAAGTAACTACTCAAAACTTGTAAAAATCACCACTTGTAGGTACAACCAAGCAATACCAATTGTAGGAATATTACATCTACATTTTCCAATCAGGATGCCGATTCCTGCTTCACACTTACTAACCTGGAAGCTCCAGCGTAGTCCTTTTTCCTGTAATCATTCTAACAATCTTAACAACTTTCATACAAACTCATAAAACATGAATAATGCCGATTCCTGATCCACGATATAAACTTGGGATCTCCGGCGTAGTCCTTTGACTATTATGGGAAACAGACTTCTATCCAAGTCTTCTCAGACTTGATGGCTTTCAATTCTTGAGCAGTAGGGTTGTAAGTTGGCTTTTTAGTAGCGTAAAAATCCTTAACCCCCTTTGCTTTCCCATTCAAGATTTTTCCAAATATTTTCTTTACACTTCCATTAAATGTTTTCTCGACATCAAATTCATTTTTCTCTTTATAAAACTGATTCGAGATTTCAATTTTACCAACTTTTTTTTAACTTCTTCAAACTTCAGTGATGGAAAATCAACATCATTCACTGAAATTTTTCCTTCAACCTGTGGCTCTTCTGGCTTTGTGGAACCAGATACATCGCCGACTTTCTCACTAACCTTTTTAACAACCCACACTTGGTTGTTCTCAGCTTTCTGTTTGATAATATTCTTTTTAGAACACTCACCGACCTCATAAGTTGAGTTTTCAAAAACTTTAAGTTTTTCGGTTGGTGGTTCAACATCAACAACCTTTTCTTTCAACTTCTGAGAAACTCCCTGTTTTGTTTTGGCATTTTTCTGACAGTTCCATGCAATATGACCAACTTCATTGCATCTGTAACAGGTACGAGTTTCTTTTGGTTGCCACAATTCAGTTCCATTCTTTCTTTTATCAACAAGAAACTCTTGATTTGTGTCACACCCCTAATTTCCACGTGTCACCGGTGGGCCCGATGGGGGTATAGTGACGTAATTGATATCATCATGGTCAAACAACACAATTTATATGCACAGCGGAAGCAAAAGATAAATATATTACAATCCGGTAAAAAGTAATATCCAAGTATTACAAACGAGAGTAAAAGATCCACAGGCGGATCACAAATAAAATATAACATTGTTCAACAAACTTCAGGCATCTAAGCTTGCGAGACTTCTATTTGATGCTAGGAGAAACCAGCCTATTACGCGTAGTACCTGCACTTAGTCTTTTTTGGGAAAATACGTCAGTTTTCACTGGTAAATACAATTTAACTGACTCATTTTGAAAATGGTTTAAAAATTGATTTGAGTGCAAACGGCACAAAACATTTTATAACTTGGGATAATTATTTACTTAATAATCTTGTAAAAGAATTACATGTCTGTTATGCGTTCAGTTGCCCGGGTCATGCCGGGTTAAAGATTAATAGACACACCACTTAATATAATTCCGCCGCGAGACTTCTCTCGACCGACGATTATACTTTATTGAAATGCACTACGGGTGTACGCCTACACCCGTGTGCTAAGGTCGTGGCCATTCTTTGAATGATGCCAAGGATATCCAGGACATGGTCATTAAGCCCCCAAAGGCGTTAAACAAACAAAACAACATTTTCAAACGGGTTAATTTGACAACACTTAACCACCGACTGGTTAAGGTCAATTCCCCGACCAAGCGGTATTTTATATACCGTACCCCAAGCCCGTATAGGGAAAATAAGTTAAACGTATTTACCTGAGCAAATTTATACAATTTATCCCAGCCGTATACAACCAAGCAAGTACAGATAGCTTTTACTGGGCTCCTAAATCTGGAACGAAGGTTTTTAATAACCTATTAGAATCCTAACGGGTCTTTTAATTTGGCCTAAGCCTAGACCGGTTAGTTCTTAAATGAAGATTACGGTTTAAACGCGCGATAAGGCGAAGACCGTTTTAGAATGTGGTTTTGACTCAACAAGCTTGCATACTTGTTTAATATGGGTAACTTAATCACATTCTGGATTTTGAGACTGAAATGATATGGTTTGACCCGTTTCGGCTAAAATGGGTAAACTAGTTACCTACGCCGATCCGAACGCATAAAGTGCGTAACGAGTAACCATAAGAGTCATATACAAGTTTCCTAAGTTAATATGCCTTAAACATGTTGTGATATCAGAATGATACCTTCCATTATGCCCCAATTGGTTTTAAACCCAATTTATGCCTCATAAGGGCATTTTGGTCGTTTTAAAGGGTGTAAAAGGGGTTTAAATAGCATTCTGAGTTACAGGTCTGAATAAATCAGTAAACCTACTCATTTTACCAAGTTACAACAGTAGGGTATTAGTCCTATGTGAAATTTATCAATCTTAATCATTTTAGACACCGTAGGGGCGTTTTGGTAATTTCGCTTAGGCCTAAAAGGTCAAACTGGGTATCTGAGTTTAAATTAGTTTCCTACTATTTAAAATATGAAAATTTACTGATTACCTCAGTAAGTTTCAATCCCATATGCTTAAATAGGTTCTAGTGCATACTTATGTGCTAAAAACGCTTAAAAAGGCGATTTGGAGCCATTTCCGGGTTTTATATAGAAAGCTGATATTTTTAAAATTCCAGAAGGCTCAAAATAATATATTTAATATATTAGATCAGTAGAAAAAGGTTTGGGGTCAATCGGATTTATAAAACTCATTTTATCGCTTAAAAGGGCAAAACCGACATTATCTGAATTAAGCTTAGGACACTATGTTATGCTCAGCCTAAAATTAAAAAAAAATCTTTAAAAATCCCAAAATAATATTTTAATACAGTAGATATAAAGTTTGTACAAAAATTTGGGTTTAGATAGGCTATATGCAATTTACGCCATTTAATTACTTAAGAAGCTTCTAATTACGCTAATGAGCATAACTCTTAATCTACACCCTCAACTGACCTCAAATTTTAGGTGCAAGCTTATAATTCAGTAGCTAAGGTGTCTACCCCTTCACATTTTCAAAAATCATGTTTTAGGGTCATTCGGGCATAATGGTCAACATATAGGCATTTAACGGAAACATGTATGCGAATATGATCTCTAATGAACCAAGTTGCATAACCTCAGGGAGTTATACTAACATGAAATATAGGTTCAAAAGAAGCTCTAAGGCAATCTTAAACTTGACTAAAACGGGTCAGAACTGAAAGTCAAAGCGAAAGTCAAACTATGCGACTTTCGGTTCCAAACCGGGTCTAAACAGAAAATTGTCGAGTTGAACATGTTGGAACATGTTCTTACATTATTTACCAAGTTATATTAATGATCAAACAGGTTGCATGCACCCTACATTGCTAATTATGCATTAATTCGAAAATAAGCATTCTGTTGACTTTTTAAAGTAAGCTTTGGCTCGACAATTAACATGGTTAGAGTGGGAATCTGGAAATACCCTTTTAAGGGTTTGTTGCCTACATAATTACCAACTCATAGGTACTTTCAATTTGAAATTTGAGTGGACAAATTAAGATTAATGACGAGGTCAAACCTTAATTACGACGGATTGACTTTAAGTTAATAAACTAAGCTAAACCGAATTAAGGAAGGTTAAGGACACTTACAAAGGTCCTAAGCACGATTAATGATCACTAAGAAGAGGTCTTGAGCTCCAGGAATCTCCAAAATTTGGGTTATGAAGGTTTCCAAGTGCAAGTCCAAGTGTTGCAACTTAGAACTCCTTATATAGCACTTTAGATGCAACAAGATCATTCCACAATAGTCTATAGATGTTCCTTGATCATTTACAAGTGTCCCTAAGCTTGAAAAACCATCAAACAAGCCCCTAGAATCGAATACAAGGCTTCTAAGTCGGTTTAACCTGCTGAACTTGCAGGTGTACATGATTTCTGCCCAGCTAAGGTCCTCGCGTAGCGCTACGACAAAAGGGTAGTTGCTCGCGCTACGCTAGCAAGTGGGTAACCAGCCAAACAAGTTTCAAACTTTGCATTTTTGGTCCCTGGTCCTTTGTAACGTGGTTTTAAGTTCCCAAATTGCATTTTCAGCCCTCTAACTTTATTTTTAAGGGCTCTAGGACTTTTACCAACTTAGTTAAGTCCTTGACTAACCTTGTAACCACTCATAAGGCCATAGAATTCAATGTTGACGCTTTTAACCCCTCGTACACGAATTTGATCATAACTTTCTCATACGATAACGAAACTTTATGAAATTTTTACCACATATTCTAATGAGTATAATTTATCGTTACAAAGCTTCGGGTCTGCCAAAAGGTCACTCAGAGGTATAATTTGCACATGTTGACACAATTAGCCCCTGCAGTTTGTAACTCCTCACTTTCTTTCATATTTAGCTTCGTATGGTCCATGATTTATTCGTTTGAAGGTATAAACATCTTGTAGGGCTATTTTTAAATATAATTATCCATCGTTGTCACTTTTTTTTGGGTAAAGGGTTACCCCGGTGATTCTATTAAAACAAATCGCAATAAAGTACAAGTAGTGAGGATGTGTTCCACACTAGTTCATATACAGGACATGCCCCATATATGTAAACCAAACAAAAACAAAGCACCTATGACACCCCATATCCTAGCCTACTCTACATCAGTAGACAAAACAAAACAAAACAAAACAAGAAAAACGCCTTCATCCGCCATCATCAAAAATGAAGTTGCCACAGATCGGTAACCCCTTCACACGAACCAAAAAGAATCTATCCATTGGAGAACTTTGTAGAAGAGGTGCCTGCCTTAGCTCTCGAAGATGAAGAATGGGTGCCCGAGGTCATAAATTCACTAGTTTCATTATAGACTTCAACTACCTCCTCCTCATCTGAATCCTGCTTGTCACTAGTCGGCTGCATAGTCTTCTTTTCCACTCGACCCACAGTGATACCTCCTTGATTTCCATCATCGTCCTTGAGAATGTCAAACGGGTTAGACGTTGAAACCTGATTATTCACCGGACTCCTCAAGGACGACTTTGGTTTAGGCTTGATAACTTGTCTGTAAACTAACTTAGGCTTCTGATTTTTCATATGGATGCCCTGGTTATTAACTTTCTTCTTCTTGGAACCCACATCCTGAAAATCATCAATATTCTTTTCAGAATCCCCATTTGAAGTAACATGAGGGTTCTTTGGGCACGTGCTATCATCATGACCAAAGACACAGCAAGAGGAGCACCTTAAAGGCTCCCAATCATATTCAACTTTGACCTCCACCGTTGAGTGACCATTACCATCCAAAGATGGGATTGCAACTGTAACACTCTTCTTTAACTCGGTCCCTGCCTGAACTTCAAGAAGCGCGCTAGCATAGCTGCTTCTTCCCCAAGACTCAGTACACATCGTGGCAGTATATGAATCCAACATCTTAGGGATCCCAATCTTAGAAGCCACTAAGCTAAGACCATCCTCGGTAAATGCTGCTAACGGCACATCATTCAATTTGACCCAGACTGGAACATCTTTAATATCCTCTTTTTCCATCTTGATAAATGTCGACTACTCCTTCAAAATAATCGGTACACTTCTGATCATCCAAGGCCCATCCTCAAACATTTGATTCATTCCTTCCTTAGTCTTAAACTTAAAGAAAAAAACACCCGTTTGCATTCATCATTAGGCGAGAAAGGCCATATTTAACCTAGTTGTTTTTAGCAAAGTAATCTACCACAGGGAATGCCAGACGTTTACCCAGAAAGTATCCATATAAAGTATTAGCATACCTGTCCGTAACTTGTTTAACCGATGACAGTGGAATAACAACATCCGCTCCATCAACAACCTCGTTTGATACTATCGCCCTAAAATTCACCTTAACATCCGCCTTAGTGTTCTTCACCACTTTAGTAAAAGAAATAGGTTTCGCCACCCCATTCGATCCTGTTTTCCTTTGACCAGCCAAAGAATTCTCTTGATCCAAACCTGACAATGGCGTGAACCCCATACTTGGATAATCCCAGAAGTTTACCGATTGTTCTCCATCTACTTTCTCCAATCGGACTGGCCTTGTAACCTTGGACAGTTCATCAATGATATTCAAACGTTATGCTCATCTTGATTTGTAGGTTTTGTTCCGCGTCTAGGCTGAAACGTATTACCTTCAACATCGATAACCCGATTAGCAATATCCTTGAAAGACAATGGAGGCATCCCACGAGAATCAGAAGATTTACCATCAGCCTTTGTTCTATCTTCCATTCAGATTGCAAAACTCTCTTTAAACTTATGATAACCCAGCCGCAGACAACAAAGTACCAACCAAGCCAAAGAAACCGACAAACGAAAGGCAAAACAGAAACCCTAAACTAGCAAGAAACCCTAACCCATGAATCTCATAAATCTAATAACGAATTGGTTAATCTGGCCGATATACCAACGAATCAAATTGTTCGATCAAGGAAGTTGAGGGCGGCGATTAAAGAGAACAAAAAAACCCTAGACAAAATCGATCAGATCCTTACCAGAATTCGAAAAAGATGTAAGACTCTAATGACTAATCTGAATAAGAAATCACGATTGAAAAGGTAGAGTTGCGTGAAGATCAGTGATCGCCATTGCTATAGAGAGCATTAGGGTTTCATCAATCGGTCTCTTTTATAGAACACACAAATTTTTCCCATCGTTGTCACTTTGGACCCTTATATTCACATAGTTTCGCCGTTTGTCAACATTAGTCCCTTTAAGGTATTCTTGCACACGTTCAGAGCTTATGACACGTGTTCATACATTATTGGACATAAATTTTCAAGGTGTTACATCCTCACCCCCTTAAAAGAAATCTCGTCCTCGAGATTTATGGGAATAATTGAGGATATTTCTCTTTCATTGTGGACTCCAACTCCCACGTATACTCGGGACCTCTTCGGGCATCCCATTTCACCTTGACAATAGGCACATGCTTCCTTCGAAGCTTCTTTACCTGTCGGTCCTCAATCGACACAGGCTTCTCCACAAATTTCAAGCTCTCATCTATATGCACATCTGTGTGTGGTATGACTAGTGATTCATCAGCTAGACATTTCTTCAGATTGCAGACGTGGAATACATTATGGATACCGTTGAGCTCTTTTGGTAAGTTTAACTTATTAGCCACTGATTCTACACATTCGATGATCTCGAACGGTCCTATATATCTTGGGCTTAACTTACCTTTCTTACCAAATCGCATCACCCCCTTCCAAGGTGATACTTTGAGCAAGACCTTATCACCAACTTCGAACTTGAGGGGTTTTCGCCTTTCATCCGCATAGCTCTTCTGCCTATCACGGGCAGCTTTTAGGCGGTCGCGAATCTGGACAATCTTGTCCGTTGTCTCGAAGACTAAATCAGGACCTGATAATTGAGTGTCTCCAACTTCTGCCCAACAGATGGGCGTTCTGCACTTCCTACCATACAATGCCTCAAAAGGCGCAGCCTGAATGCTGGTATGGTAGCTATTATTGTAGAAGCACTCGATCAGAGGTAGGTGCCTATCCCAGCTACCACCTAAATCGATCACACATGCACGCAACATGTCTTCCAACGTTTGAATAGTACGCTCACTTTGCCCATCCATCTGAGGATGGTAAGCTGTACTAAAATTCAATTGTGTGCCCAGAGACTGTTGGAAACTTTTCCAAAAATGGGACGTGTATCTAGTATCCCTATCAGAGATAATAGATACCGGTACGCCATGTAAGGATACAATCTTATCCACGTACAGTTGGGCTAGCATGTCGGAGCTGAAAGTTTCTTTAATGGGTAGGAAATGTGCTGACTTAGTCAGTCGATCAACTATCACCCAAATAGTGTCATTTCCTTTCTGCGTCTTAGGCAACTTGGTGATGAAATCCATCGTCACCATTTCCCATTTCCAAGTGGGAATTTCAGGTTGTTGCAGCAAACCTGACGGCTTCTGATGCTCAGCCTTGACTTGGGCTCACGTCAGACATTTAGCCACATGGGTAGCTATAGACTTTTTCAAGCCTATCCACCAATAATTTGCCTTCACATCCTGGTACATCTTATCCGCTCCAGGATGGACGGAATATCTGGAACTGTGGGCTTCCTGAAGGATGACGTCTCGAAGTCCTCCATATACAGGAACCCATATCCTTCCATTTAATCTCAGGATTCCGTCTTTGCCATAGGATAACTGTTCTTCAGTTACTCCTAGCTTTTCATTAGGATAGTTAGCTTCTGACACAGCTTCCTTCTATGCAGCTAACAACCTTTCATTCAGACTGTTCTTGACCTTAATGCTCTTGGCATTGATCCTTATCGGCTTCACTCTTTCCTTTCTACTCAAGGCATCTGCGAATACATTAGCCTTGCCTGGATGATATCTTATTTCACAATCATAATCGTTCAGAGTTTCCATCCAGCGTCGCTGCCTCATGTTCAAATCCTTCTGGTTGAACAAGTGCTGGAGGCTCTTTTGATCAGAATAGATAACACACTTAGTTCCATATAAATAGTACCTCCACAGCTTTAGTGCAAATACAACGGCACCCAACTCCAAGTCGTGGGTGGTGTAGTTCTTCTCGTGCACTTTTAGTTGACGTGAATCATAGGCAATGACTTTGCCTTTTTGCATTAACACACAACCCATCTGTCACACCCCGACCACGTAGAACATACAAAACGTGGCGGAAACGTCGGGGAGTGTTGTAACAGAATCAATTGTTTCAAATCCATGGCAAATGAGGTTTCGTTTTATAAATCAAACATGAAAGTTTACATTGTCTAAACAAGAATCAAAGCGTACATAACATAAATTAACTAGTTCTTGTCTCGTTTTAAGTCACTAAGGCACAGGTTCGCCTAAGTATGTCTTGATAAGTCCTATGCATCATCTCCTGAAAACACATGTGAAAATAGGTACGTCAGCATAAAAATGCCTGTGAGATACATTGGTTTTGTGAAAACGGAATTCATGACTTATGTTTGAGAAAATGTTTAGTCATGAACCTCGTATTTTGCTTTGTCTTGTAAATCATTTGAAAAACGGTAAGATCAAATGATATGTATAAATAAGAAGACACTGTATGGTTAAACGGATAACCATGAAAAATGCATTTGTATAAGATAAGTCGTTTGTAAAGCAATGTCTCGTGAAAAGTGTGTTATTTGTATAAAATGTCATATGTCTCAAATCGAAATGATTCAAATAACGCTACGATATGTTAATACCATACAAACACTTATATATCGGAAGTACCAGCGGCGTATCCACCATGCTTGTATCATATTACACACGCCTCGTTACTTAATCACTTACTCAAACCAAACCATCAGAATGAAATGTTTAACAACGGTAGAAATGTTCATGTATAGTCAAATGTCTATTGTCAAATGTAATCCATGTCAATGGATACAACTGGTTTACACGGTTCAATGGTTACAGACGGTTCATGAAATCAAAGGGGTAAGACGGTTCACATAGTCAAATGGTTACAACAGTTCAAAATGTAGTGTAATGTGTTCATATGCTGGATGAGCATATGCAACAGAAATGCAATGTGAAACAATGTACTACGTATGCACACAATGGGCGTACGTAGCATGAAATGTATTGTAGAGTACAACGGTCCAAAATGTAGTATACTGTGTTCATATGCTGGATGAGCATATGCAACAGATATGCAATGTGAAACAATGTACTACGTATGCACACAATGGGCGTACGTAGCATGAAATGTATTGTAGAGTACAACGGTTCAAAATGTAGTATACTGTGTTCATATGCTGGATGAGCATATGCAACAGATATGCAATGTGAAACAATGTACTACGTATGCACACAATGGGCGTACGTAGCATGAAATGTGATGTAAAGCAATGTACTAAGTACGCACACAATGGGCATACATAGCATAAACACAATGAAATCATGTACTATATATGTACTATCGAACATAGCAGTATATGATGTGAAAACCGGAAAGCATGAAAGTAGCAAGTAGGCACATGTGTTTCACCCCAAAACAGTTTGGAAAACAGTAAAAGAGGGGTTCAATGTACTCACCTGAGATTGCTTTAAATTCCTTGTATAATAACCAGATAATGCTAGAGGTCACGGGATATCAAACGGCACCTAATAGGTAGCTATATTAATATACCGGACCAAAATCGGAGGGTCGGATAGTATGCGGGTTCGTAAACCAAACGAGTATGGAGACTCGTGTAATATGGTTTAACAAAGCCTACATACTAAAATGAAACCTAACCTAAGTGCTTACGCCCCATCATGACCCGTTTAGGTAGCTTAGGCTACCCTAACGCGTCGTTCGCGTAGAACGCGTCTGGAACGCCTAACATCGTGACCACAAGGTATAACCTCGGAAGGTTATAGCTATGGTCACCTAATGTGTTTGGTCGGATCCTAAAGATCGACCAAATGGGTCGGGTTCGAAAGTATAAGCGATGGTTTAGATCGCTTACCTTACGACCCTGTATAAGCACTAAACTAAAAGTGACGAGCTAAGCATGTTAGAACATGCTTAACTAAGTTTAGAAAACAGGTTTGACATCAAAACAAACGGCTTTGATGCTCACGAGTAGTTTGGTTACAAAATATGCAAGAATGCACATTTTGGCCGAAACTACGACCCGTCACTGAGCCTAGTTAACGTGGTGATCAGTAGGTATAGTCACTACGGACTATAACCATCGTGATCACGCTCACGTTATGAAGTTCCATGAACTTCGCATCGACCATAAGCTGGTCAATGCAGAAAGTCAACAAAATGTTGACTTTCGGACTCGAAAAGCGATAAAAGAGCGAAAGAAGACTTACGGAAGGTCCCCGAGTGCTAATCTAGATCAAATAGCTCAGGTATGGAACAATGGTTCCAACTTAGAGCCTTAAGATCAGATTTTGTGGGTTTTTGGAACAAAGGGGGGGGGGGTATTTATAGGAAAAGTGGAACCGTTAGGATCGTTTATCGAATATCGTGCCGCGATCTCGAGCGTACACTTGTTAAATTCTTGTGGTAAGTCAGAACTTGGCCCTTGGCTCCTGATTGGGTGAAAGGGCATTGCCCCTTGATCGAACGAAAGGCCAAACTGCATTAAATGCAAAGATTTTTCTATCTGACAGTCTCACGCGCCCCGCGTAAGGATTTGGTAAATCCTTACGCGCCCCGCCTAAGGTTCCCAGATCAGAATTTACAATTTTGGTCCCTGCACTTCAGAAACACGTATTTTGGCCCATTTTTGGCACGTTTAAGCCCCGTTAACCTCATTTCAAGGCTCTAAGATGAAGATAAAGTGTAGGGTACATGAAATATGCTCAAGAATATTCCGAATGTCGGTTCGTTTGGCCGTACGATTGCGATGTTCGCTTAATTACGACGGAATGCGCATAAGCGCGAAAGACGATCCAAATGACGCGACGAATGGATTTTTCTCATGCCCAACACTAAGGCATAATATAAGGATGCTTACATAAATTTTTGGATGTCCGGATGTATTCAGAACGTAAGTTATGCGCGAAAGTGCAAACTTGTGCACTTTTTGACACTTTCAGTCCCTGAATGATCCAAAAGTTTGTTTTAGCATACCAAACACCTCAAAGCCTATTTCTAAGCTATGTAGAGGATATTTAGGGTATGTTTAACTTATGAACATGTTCCGGAATGTTCGTTACAGTTCAAATTGGCATACTTTCGCAGTTTGTCAAGTTTAGTCCCTGTAAGCGAATTAACTTGTTTTTGCTATACCCAAGCCTTCAAAACTTATTTCTAAGTTATGTAAAGGTTATTTAAGGTATGTTGAGTATATGTTGATGTTCCGGAGTATTTGTCGCATTAAACTGAGAACGTTTACGCACCAGTTTGCGTATAATGCTCTAGAAAGCAATGTAGAGTTTGAAATTGAACAATAATTGATATGTGCAAAACATACACATATTTATACAAGATCCCAAGTATGAAATACAATATTTCATCGGCTTGGTATTTGTTTGATGGTCGCGGTGACACAGGTGTCACAGTCTCCCCTACTTTAAGAAATTTCGTCCCGAAATTTATTCGTAGGAGTCTATTTTGTGAATTTGCCAAATAACCACCAATGATATGTAAGGCAATATCTTGTCATTTCCTTAACGGTCATTCTTCCGAAACGAAAATGAACAGACAGGTCATTTTCAATGGTTGCTTCATCAGAATTGGAAATGAAGGATTACACAACGGATATTCATTTCCTCAACGGATAATCTTCAGAAACGAAAATGAACAAACGGGGTCATCTTCAACGGTTGCTTCCTCAGAGTTGGAAATGAAGTATTACACAACGGATATTCATTTCCTCAACGGATAATCTTCAGAAACGAAAATGAACTAACGGAGTCATCTTCGACGGTTGCTTCCTCAGAGTTGGAAATGAAGGATTACACAACGGATATTCATTTCCTCAACGGATAATCTTCAGAAACGAAAATGAACAAACGGGGTCATCTTCAACGGTTGCTTCCTCAGAGTTGGAAATGAAGTATTACACAACGGATATTCATTTCCTCAACGGATAATCTTCAGAAACGAAAATGAACTAACGGAGTCATCTTCAACGGTTGCTTCCTCAGAGTTGGAAATGAAGGATTACACAACGGATATTCATTTCCTCAACGGATAAATCTTCAGAAACGAAAATGAGCTAACGGAGTCATCTTCAACGGTTGCTTCCTCAGAGTTGGAAACGAAGGATTACACAACGGATATTCATTTCCTCAACGGATAATCTTCAGAAACGAAAATGAACAAACGGGGTCATCTTCAACGGGTATTCTTCAGATTTGGAAATGAAGGATAAACGGATATTCATTTCCTCAACGGATAAATCTTCAGAACGAAAATGAACAAACGGAGTCATTTTCCTCGACGGGTATTCTTCAGATTTGGAAATGAAGGATAAACGGATATTCATTTCCTCAACGGATATTCTTCAGAAGTGAAAAATGAATAGCTAGTTCATTTTTTTCCTCAACGGATGCTTCATCAGAATTGGAAATGAATAGGGTTAACTCTAGACACATGACAGAACTTGCTGTGATTTCTGTGCACTAAATTCCATAATTATGTATGCATCCATAATTACGTAATCCCTTGCACAGTCCGCACAGTTTGTTTTGTAATGTTTTGGGGAAGGATATCAAACTTGTGACGAGGGTGACTAGACTTCCATCGGTTCCTTTTAATTAGATCGACAGGGGATCCTCTTGGTTAGGCCACCAAGGAGTCCTTTCAGCTATATCATCACATGATATCCCTAACCAGATTTTTGGATGAATCTGTTTAGCTAGACCACTCAAGGGGTCTAATTATGAAGTAGTACTTTATAATCCGAGGGACTTAACTATAACATAGAAGTCCATTGAGGATTTTAAGTAATACCTTTGGGCATCCTACTATGAATCTCTTGTACACGGATATGTAAGATTCTACGAAGATTTGGATAACATAATTTGGATCACACAACAATACATAAGGAAACACATAAGCACATAGTCACATAATTGTTTAATTTGATCATAATTTGTTATTAACTTGTTATCGATTGAATACGGATATGGAAACCTGTCGACGGATCTCAATGTTCACTGGAATCTATCTGAGAAGATAGAAAGATCTCCCAAAATTCGATTTCTGATTACAAGGAATCATCACATTCGAATGAAGGTATACAACAATTAAAGACTTACGGGAAATTCCTAGGTACCCTATTAAGGATTTATAGTGGTACCTTGGGTATTCGTCTTGTGTTGTAACCTGTGCCTTGTACTTCGTTTCCTTAGAATAAACGGGTACTTAGGAATTCCGTGGAAGACGCAAGCGATTATAGAATGGGAGAATTTTGGGGGAGTTTGTTCTTCAAGGAATACGGTTCCTTGATTGTCGGTATTGCAAGGGATATGTCGTTTATACATGCAACCATCGAAATACATTGCAATGTAAATGAAAGATTTATTTATAAACAACGATATCAACTGTTCCTTGGATCTTGACAACAAAAGAAACTTAATACATAAGACATGATTATTTCTAAACGATGTTGTCTTCTAGTCAGTCGGGTGATCATCCTTGTGCTGGATTTGCATTAGCAAGCTTTGGGCAATTTCTTCGGAAATGACCCATCTCGCCACAGTTGAAACAAGAACCTGGTAGGAAACGACCTTGAGTGGGATTGTTGCCAGCTTGGTTTGGTGCAGCTGCAGCTGGGCAGATTCTTGTTGTATGGCCTATGAGTCCACAAGTTTGGCATTTGCGGCACTGTACATTGGCGTGATGATGGAGGCTACATTGGTTGCACAAGGGTGCAGTTCCATTGTATGGTTTTCTAGCAGGGGGTTGAGCTGGTTGGTTGGGGACGGCTTGACCATTGTGAGTGACCACGGCGAAGTTCTGAGAAGCCTTTCGCTTCCTTGACTTCTTAGGAGATTCAGTCTGTTCATCCATGGTCTTTGATTCCTCGATTGGGTTCGATTCCCCGGCCGATTTCTTGTCACCTTTTTGAAAAAGTTTATGCTTTCTGATCTGCGATTCAGTCAAGGTTGCAGATAGCTCAATGGCCTGACGGAGTGTGGTAGGGTTGCTACCAGTGACAATGTCTTGTACCGAGTCAGGCAGGCCGTCGATGTACCTTTCGATAGCCTTGTCGAGTGGGGCAACCATAGTCGGGCAAAGTAGACTCAACTCCTCAAACCTATCAGTATATGCCCTGTGTTCGCCACTATCTTGTTTCAAATCATCAAACTCCTTCTCCAACGCTCGTTGTTCATGACGAGGACAAAACTCTCTCATCATAAGTGCTCTCAGTTCAGCCCATGTTTGTGCTAGAGCAACATCTGCACCACGGTCTCTCATTACCCCGTTCCACCATGTAAGAGCCCTCTTCTGAAACACACTCGAAGAAAACTCGACCTTGCGATTTTCCGGACACTGCACGTGGCGAAAGGTATTCTCGATGCTCTCGAACCATTGGAGAAGCCCAGTTGCTCCCTCAGAACCACTAAACTTGAGTGGTTTAGCCGAGTTAAAGTTCTTGAAATTGCATGTACCATTGTTGTTGTTGTTGGCTTGGTTCCATTGAGCAAAGAGATTTGGGAATTGAGCAGCCATCTGCTGCGCAATAATTTCTGCCAGCTCGGCAGTTGCTATCTGGTGTTCGCGTCGAGGAGGCATTCTAAAAGAGGAAAACATGAAAGGAAACAAATAAAATGGTATTGGGTAAGAATAGGATGTTACAATCACTGACCATAATCACGGTTGATGGTCACTTGTTTGAATCATGAAGCAAACAAACAACACCAGGGCTGAATCAAAGCAAATAGATCCTCATAGTGTATCACGAAGACATGCTCGCCTATAAGTGGACACTCACCCCAAGAGTTCCCAGGTAAGAGTGAGTGGTCCGATTATGCGGATTTGTACGAACACTCTAACCTTAGACAGAAAACCCAAGGTACAGGCATTCACCCTTCCAGTTCGCACGCGTTCACACTATTTAGGACCCAAAACTTTGACGGGAGTTTTGAAAATTCAAAGGGGTTCAAAACCTTATAACAAAGGGTTCAAAACCTTACAATAGAGGGTTCAAAACCTAGTAATCAATCATCCTAGAACAGATGATTAGCTTTCAAGGCGGTTTTGAAATTTATGTTCTTGTTGTGGTCGTCGCCTAAGGGTAGGTGACGGTATTGTTTTGTGACTAAACACAAGTAAACTCGCGTTAGGTTCCTAGGAAGGTTATAGACTAGGTCAAAGCATTACTAATAACCTAATTCCCTATAACCATTGGCTCTGATACCATCTTTTCTGTCACACCCCGACCACGTAGAACATACAAAACGTGGCGGAAACGTCGGGGAGTGTTGTAACAGAATCAATTGTTTCAAATCCATGGCAAATGAGGTTTCGTTTTATAAATCAAACATGAAAGTTTACATTGTCTAAACAAGAATCAAAGCGTACATAACATAAATTAACTAGTTCTTGTCTCGTTTTAAGTCACTAAGGCACAGGTTCGCCTAAGTATGTCTTGATAAGTCCTATGCATCATCTCCTGAAAACACATGTGAAAATAGGTACGTCAGCATAAAAATGCCTGTGAGATACATTGGTTTTGTGAAAACGGAATTCATGACTTATGTTTGAGAAAATGTTTAGTCATGAACCTCGTATTTTGCTTTGTCTTGTAAATCATTTGAAAAACGGTAAGATCAAATGATATGTATAAATAAGAAGACACTGTATGGTTAAACGGATAACCATGAAAAATGCATTTGTATAAGATAAGTCGTTTGTAAAGCAATGTCTCGTGAAAAGTGTGTTATTTGTATAAAATGTCATATGTCTCAAATCGAAATGATTCAAATAACGCTACGATATGTTAATACCATACAAACACTTATATATCGGAAGTACCAGCGGCGTATCCACCATGCTTGTATCATATTACACACGCCTCATTACTTAATCACTTACTCAAACCAAACCATCAGAATGAAATGTTTAACAACGGTAGAAATGTTCATGTATAGTCAAATGTCTATTGTCAAATGTAATCCATGTCAATGGATACAACTGGTTTACACGGTTCAATGGTTACAGACGGTTCATGAAATCAAAGGGGTAAGACGGTTCACATAGTCAAATGGTTACAACGGTTCAAAATGTAGTATAATGTGTTCATATGCTGGATGAGCATATGCAACAGAAATGCAATGTGAAACAATGTACTACGTATGCACACAATGGGCGTACGTAGCATGAAATGTATTGTAGAGTACAACGGTCCAAAATGTAGTATACTGTGTTCATATGCTGGATGAGCATATGCAACAGATATGCAATGTGAAACAATGTACTACGTATGCACACAATGGGCGTACGTAGCATGAAATGTATTGTAGAGTACAACGGTTCAAAATGTAGTATACTGTGTTCATATGCTGGATGAGCATATGCAACAGATATGCAATGTGAAACAATGTACTACGTATGCACACAATGGGCGTACGTAGCATGAAATGTGATGTAAAGCAATGTACTAAGTACGCACACAATGGGCATACATAGCATAAACACAATGAAATCATGTACTATATATGTACTATCGAACATAGCAGTATATGATGTGAAAACCGGAAAGCATGAAAGTAGCAAGTAGGCACATGTGTTTCACCCCAAAACAGTTTGGAAAACAGTAAAAGAGGGGTTCAATGTACTCACCTGAGATTGCTTTAAATTCCTTGTATAATAACCAGATAATGCTAGAGGTCACGGGATATCAAACGGCACCTAATAGGTAGCTATATTAATATACCGGACCAAAATCGGAGGGTCGGATAGTATGCGGGTTCGTAAACCAAACGAGTATGGAGACTCGTGTAATATGGTTTAACAAAGCCTACATACTAAAATGAAACCTAACCTAAGTGCTTACGCCCCATCATGACCCGTTTAGGTAGCTTAGGCTACCCTAACGCGTCGTTCGCGTAGAACGCGTCTGGAACGCCTAACATCGTGACCACAAGGTATAACCTCGGAAGGTTATAGCTATGGTCACCTAATGTGTTTGGTCGGATCCTAAAGATCGACCAAATGGGTCGGGTTCGAAAGTATAAGCGATGGTTTAGATCGCTTACCTTACGACCCTGTATAAGCACTAAACTAAAAGTGACGAGCTAAGCATGTTAGAACATGCTTAACTAAGTTTAGAAAACAGGTTTGACATCAAAACAAACGGCTTTGATGCTCACGAGTAGTTTGGTTACAAAATATGCAAGAATGCACATTTTGGCCGAAACTACGACCCGTCACTGAGCCTAGTTAACGTGGTGATCAGTAGGTATAGTCACTACGGACTATAACCATCGTGATCACGCTCACGTTATGAAGTTCCATGAACTTCGCATCGACCATAAGCTGGTCAATGCAGAAAGTCAACAAAATGTTGACTTTCGGACTCGAAAAGCGATAAAAGAGCGAAAGAAGACTTACGGAAGGTCCCCGAGTGCTAATCTAGATCAAATAGCTCAGGTATGGAACAATGGTTCCAACTTAGAGCCTTAAGATCAGATTTTGTGGGTTTTTGGAACAAAGGGGGGGGGGGTATTTATAGGAAAAGTGGAACCGTTAGGATCGTTTATCGAATATCGTGCCGCGATCTCGAGCGTACACTTGTTAAATTCTTGTGGTAAGTCAGAACTTGGCCCTTGGCTCCTGATTGGGTGAAAGGGCATTGCCCCTTGATCGAACGAAAGGCCAAACTGCATTAAATGCAAAGATTTTTCTATCTGACAGTCTCACGCGCCCCGCGTAAGGATTTGGTAAATCCTTACGCGCCCCGCCTAAGGTTCCCAGATCAGAATTTACAATTTTGGTCCCTGCACTTCAGAAACACGTATTTTGGCCCATTTTTGGCACGTTTAAGCCCCGTTAACCTCATTTCAAGGCTCTAAGATGAAGTTAAAGTGTAGGGTACATGAAATATGCTCAAGAATATTCCGAATGTCGGTTCGTTTGGCCGTACGATTGCGATGTTCGCTTAATTACGACGGAATGCGCATAAGCGCGAAAGACGATCCAAATGACGCGACGAATGGATTTTTCTCATGCCCAACACTAAGGCATAATATAAGGATGCTTACATAAATTTTTGGATGTCCGGATGTATTCAGAACGTAAGTTATGCGCGAAAGTGCAAACTTGTGCACTTTTTGACACTTTCAGTCCCTGAATGATCCAAAAGTTTGTTTTAGCATACCAAACACCTCAAAGCCTATTTCTAAGCTATGTAGAGGATATTTAGGGTATGTTTAACTTATGAACATGTTCCGGAATGTTCGTTACAGTTCAAATTGGCATACTTTCGCAGTTTGTCAAGTTTAGTCCCTGTAAGCGAATTAACTTGTTTTTGCTATACCCAAGCCTTCAAAACTTATTTCTAAGTTATGTAAAGGTTATTTAAGGTATGTTGAGTATATGTTGATGTTCCGGAGTATTTGTCGCATTAAACTGAGAACGTTTACGCACCAGTTTGCGTATAATGCTCTAGAAAGCAATGTAGAGTTTGAAATTGAACAATAATTGATATGTGCAAAACATACACATATTTATACAAGATCCCAAGTATGAAATACAATATTTCATCGGCTTGGTATTTGTTTGATGGTCGCGGTGACACAGGTGTCACACCATCCCGGTGTGTGATGCATCACAATATACCACAAACTCATCAATTCCTTCAGGCAACGTTAGCACTGGAGCGTTGCTTAGCTTCTGCTTCAAGATATCAATGGATTCTTGTTTCTTAGGCCCCCAATTGAACTTGCTATTCTTGCGAGTCAGCAAAGTCAGGGGTGCTGCAATTCTTGAAAAATTCTCGATAAAGCGTCTGTAGTATCCTGCTAGTCCTAGGAAACTGCGAATCTCTGTAGGCGTCTTCGGCTCTAGCCAGTTCATGATAGCTTCTATCTTAGCGGGATCTACTTGGATACCACGCTCACTGACAACATGTCCAAGGAATTGGACCTCTCGAAGCCAGAACTCACATTTAGAAAATTTGGCATAGAGCTTTTCTTGATGAAGCAGTTTCAGAATGCAACGGAGATGCTTCTCGACTTATTGATGAAACATATCCTTAAATAATTAGTGTGTAATACATGCATCCGAGGGACTTAACTATAACATAGAAGTCCATTGAGGATTTTAAGTAATACCTTTTGGTATCCTACTATAAATCTCTTGTACAAGGATATGTAAGATTCTACGAGGATTTGGATAACATAATTTGGATCACACAACAACACATACGGGAACACATAAGCACAAAGTCACATAATTATTTAACTTGATTATAATTTGTTATTAACTTGTTATTGATTGAAAACGGATATGGAAACCAGTCGACGGGTCTCAATGTTCACTGGAATCTATCTGAGAAGATAGGAAGATCTCCCAAAATTCGATTTTTTGATTACAAGGAATCACCACATTCGAATTAAGGTATGCAACAATTAAGGACTTACGGGAAATCCTTAGGTACCCTATTAAGGATTTATAGTGGTACCTTGGGTATTCGTCTCATGTTGTAACTTGCGCTTTGTACTTCGTTTCCTTAGAATAAACGGGTTCTTAGGAATTTTGTGGAAGACGCAAGAGGTCATAGAATGGGAGAATTTTGGGGGTAGTTTGTTCTTCACGGAATACGGTTTCTTGATTGTCGGTATTGTAAGGGATATGTCGTTTATACATGCAACTACAGAAATACATTGCAATGTAAATAAAAGATTTATTTATAAACAACGATAACAACTGTTTCTTGGACCTTGACAACAAAAGAAAATAATACATAAGACGTGATTATTTCTAAACGATGTTGTCTTCTAGTCAGTCAGATACTTATCCCTGTGCTGGATTTGCATTAGCAAGCCTTGGGCAATTTCTTCGGAAATGACCCATCTTGCCACAGTTGAAACAAGAGCCTGGTAGAAAACGACCTTGAGTAGGATTGTTGCCAGCTTGGTTTGGCGTAGTTGCAGCTGGGCAGACTCTTGCTGTGTGGCCTATAAGCCCACAAGTTTGGCATTTGTGGCACTGTACGTTGGCGTGATGATGGAGGCTACATTGGTTGCACAAGGGTGCTGTTCCATTGTATGGTTTTCTAGCACGGGGTTGAGCTGGTTGGTTGGGGACGACTTGACCATTGTGAGCGACCACGGTGAAGTTCTGAGCAGCCTTCCGCTTCTTTGACTTCTTAGGGGATTCAGTCTGTTCATCCATGGTCTTTGATTCCTCGATTGGGTTCGATTCCCCGACCGGTTTCTTGTCACCTTTTCGGAAAAGTTTACCTTTCCTGATCTTTGATTCAGTCAAGGTTGCAGATAGCTCAATGGCCTGTCTAACTGTAGTAGGGTTGCTACCAGTCACAATGTCTTGTATTGAGTCAGGGAGGCCATCAATGTACTTTTCGATTGCCTTATCCAAAGGTGTAACCATATCCGGGCATAACAAACTTAACTCCTCATAACGGTCCGTGTAGGCTCGATGCTCACCGCTAACTTGCTTAAGATCGTTGAACTCCGTTTCCAAGGCCCTGATCTCGTGACGAGGACAAAATTCCTTCATCATCAGAGCTCGAAGCTCTTGCCATGTTTGGGCTAGTGCCACATCGGCACCCCTATCTCTCATCACACCATTCCACCATGTCAAAGCTCGTCTCTCAAAGACGCTAGATGCGAATTCTACCTTTCGCTCGTTTGGACATTGAACATGTCTGAAGGTGTTCTCTAAACTCTCGAACCATTGTAGAAGTGCAGTCGCTCCTTGAGATCCAGAAAAATTTGATGGCTTAGCTGAGTTGAACGTCTTGAAGTTGCAGGGGGCATTATGGTTGTTGTTGGCTTGGTTCCATTGAGCAAAGAGGTTTGGGAATTGAGCAGCCATTTGTTGCGCAATGATCTCTGCCAGTTCGGCAGTCGCTATCTGGTTTTCGCGTCGAGGAGGCATTCTAAAAGAGGAACAAGAAAGAAAACAAATGTAATGGCATTGGGTAAGAATATGATGTTACAATTACCGGCCATAATCATGGTTGAGGGTCATTTGTTTGAATCCACGAAACAAACAAACAACACCAAGGCTGAGTCAAAGCAAATAGATCCTCATAGTGCATCGCGAAGACATGCTCGCCTATAAGTGGACACTCACCCCAAGAGTTCCCAGGTAAGAGTGACTGGTCCGATTATGTGGATTTGTACGAACACTCTAACCTTAGACAGAAATCCCAGGGTACAGGCATTCACTCTTCCAGTTCGCACGTGTTCACACTATTTAGGACCCAAAACCTTGACGAGATTTTGAAAATTCAAAGGGGTTCAAAACCTTATAACGGAGGGTTCAAAACCTAGTAATCAATCATCCTAGAATAGATGATTAGTTTTCAAAGCCGTTTTGTAATTTATGTTCTTGTTGTGGCCGTCGCCTAAGGATAGGTGACGGTATTGTTTTGTGACTAAACGCAAGTAAACTCGCGTTAGGTTCCTAGGAAGGTTATAGACTAGGTCAAAGTATTACTAATAACCTAATTCCCTATAACCATTGGCTCTGATACCAACTTTTCTGTCACACCCTGACCACGTAGAACATACAAAACGTGGCGGAAACGTCGGGGAGTGTTGTAACAGAATCAATTGTTTCAAATCCATGGCAATTGAAGTTTCGTTTTATTGATCAAATATGAAAGTATACATTGTTTTATACAAGAACCAAAGAGTATATAACATAATTTAACTAGTTCTTGTCTCGTTTTAAGTCACTAAGGCACAGGTCCGCCTAAGTATGTCTTGATAAGTCCTATGCATCATCTCCTGAAAACACATGTGAAAATAGGTACGTTAGCATAAAAATGCCTGTGAGATACATTGGTTTTGTGAATACGGAATTCATGACTTATGTTTGAGAAAATGTTTAGTCATGAACCTTGTAATTTGCTTTGTCTTGTAAATCATTTGAAAAACGATAAGATCAGATGATATGTATAAATAAGAGAACGCTGTATGGTTAAACGGATAACCATGTAAAAGGTGTTTGTATAAGATAAGTCGTTTGTAAAACAATGTCTCGTGAAAAGTGGGTTATTTGTATAAAATGTCATATGTCTCATATTGAAGTGATTCAAATAACGCTGTGATATGTAATACCCTACAAACACTTATATATAGTAAGTACCAGCGGCGTATCCACCATGCTTGTATCATATTACACACGCCTCGTTACTTAATCACTTACTCAAACCAAACCATCAGAATGAAATGTTTAACAATTGTGGAAATGTTTATGTATAGTCAAGTGTCTAATGTCAAATGTAAATCATGTCAACGGATACAACTGGTTTACACGGTTCAATGGTTACAAACGGTTCATATAATCGAAGGGTTAAGACGGTTCACATAGTCAAATGGTTACAACGGTTCAAAATGTAGTATAATGTGTTCATATGCTGGATGAGCATATGCAACAGAAATTCAATGTAAAACAATGTACTAAGTACGCACACAATGGGCATACATAGCATGTAATGTAAAGCAATGTACTAAGTACGCACACAATGGGCATACATAGCATGTAATGTGAAGCAATGTACTAAGTATGCACACAATGGGAATACATAGCATGTAATGTAATGTACAACAATGTACTAAGTACGCACACAATGGGCATACATAGCATGAAATGTTTTGTAAAGTGATGTGCTAAGTATGCACACAACGGACATACATAGCATAAACACAATGAAATCATGTACTATATATGTACTATCGAACATAGCAAGTATATGATGTGAAAACCGGAAAGCATGAAAGTAACAAGTAGGCACATGTGTTTCACCCCAAAACAGTTTGGAAAACAGTAAAAGAGGGGTTAAATGTACTCACCTGAGATTGCTTCGGAGTTCTTGTATAATAACAAGATAATGCTAGAGATCACGGAATATCAAACGGCACCTAATAGGTAGCTACATTAATATACCGGACTAAAATCGGAAGGATCGGATAGTATGCGGGTTCGTAAACCAAACGAGTATGGAGACTCGTGTAATATGGTCTAACAAAGCCTACATACTAAAATGAAACCTAACCTAAGTGCTTGCGACCCATTACGACCCGTTTAGGTAGCTTATGCTACCTCACGCTTCGGGTAGAACGCGTCTGGAACGCCTAACATCGTGACCACATGGTATAACCTCGGAAGGTTATAGCTATGGTCACCTAATGTGTTTGGTCGGATCCTAATGATCGGCCAAATGGTTCGGGTTCGAAAGTATAAGCGATGGTTTAGATCGCTTACCTTACGACCCTATATATGCACTAAACTAAAAGTGACGAGCTAAGCATGTTAGGACATGCTTAACTAAGTTTAGAAAACAGGTTTGGCACCAAAACAAAAGGCTTTGATGCTCACGAGTAGTTTGGTTACAAAATATGCAAGAATGCACATTTTGGCCGAAACTACGACTCGTCACTGAGCCTAGATAACGTGGTAATCAGTAGGTATAGTCACTACGGACTATAACCATCATGATCACGCTCACGTTATGAAGTTCCATGAACTTCGTGTTGACCATAGGCTGGTCAATGCAGAAAGTCAACAAAACGTTGACTTTTGGACTCGAAAAACGAATAAAAGAACGAAAGAATACTTACGGAGGGTCCCCGAATGCTAATCTAGATCAAAGAGCTCAGGTATGAAGCAATGGCATCAACTTAGAGCATTTTGATCAGATTTGTGTGGGTTTTACATCAAAGGGGGGGGGGTATTTATAGGAAAAGTAGAGCCGTTAGGATCGTTTCTTGAATATCGTCCCACGATCCAAGCCGTACACTTGTCACAAAGTTGTGGTGGCTTAATGTGACCCTTGGCTCCTGATTTGGTGAAAGGGCATTGCCCTTTGGGTTGTTTGAAAGGCCAAGTTGTGCAAGAAAGACAAAATTCTGTTACTGAAGGGGCCATGCGGCCCGCTTCAGGATGTGCACAAAACCCAGGCGGGCCGCCTGGAGGTGCAGATCAGGCAACAAGTTTCAGAATTTACAGTTTTAGTCCCTGTTGCATATTTAAGCCATTTCTGACACTTCTAAGGCCCGTAAAGCCAACCTTAAGGCCCTAAAATGGTGCCTAAACATTGTGGACTTGAAACATGCTCAGAAATATGTCAGATGTTGGCTCGTTTGGCCGTACGATCGCGATGTTCGGTTAATTACGACGGAATGCGCATAAGCGCGAAAAATGATCCGAATGATGCGACGAATTGATTTTTCTCATGCCTAACACTAAGGCATAATATTAGGATGCTTACATAAATTTTTGGATGTCCGGATGTATTCAGAACGTAAGTTATGCGCGAAAGTGCAAACTTGTGCACTTTTTGACACTTTTAGTCCCTGAATGATCCAAAAGTTTGTTTTAGCATACCAAACCCTTCAAAGCCTATTTCTAAGCTATGTAAAGGATATTTATGGTATGTTTAACTTATGACATGTTCCGGAATGTTCGTTATAGTTCAAATTGGCATACTTTCGCAGTTTGTCAAGTTTAGTCCCTGTAAGCGAATTAACTTGTTTTTGCCATACCAAAGCCTTCAAAACTTATTTCTAAGTTATGTAAAGGTTTTTTAAGGTATGTTAAGTATATGTTGATGTCCCGAAGTATTTGTCGCATTAAACTGAGCACGTTTTCGCACCAGGTTGCGTATAATTCTCCAGAAAGCGATGTAAAGTTTGAAATTGAACCAGAATTGATATGTGCAATAGATACACATATTTATACAAGATCCCAAGTATGAAATACGATATTTCATTGGCTTGGTATTTGTTTGATGGTCGCGGTGACACAGGTGTCACATCTAAGGTACCATTGGCCAATCCTACTTTATGCTTAACGCTTAGAGTTTTAACAGGCAGATTTAAAGATTACAAAATCCATAGTCTACGAAAGACTTATCTGAACCTGAATTAAATAATACTCCCACATGAGCGTTATTTGATAAAGAAAGTACCGGTTGTGACATTGTCATCCTGAATAGCCTCTTGAGCATCTATTTGAGAGTCCCCAGCTTTGGTCTTCTTAGCCTCCCCAGGCTTGTTGGTTTAATTTGGGCAATTAGTTTTCGATGCGCCCTATTTCCTTACAACCATAGCAGGTTGTGTCCTTTTTATCTTGGCACTCCAAAAATTTGTGCCTTCCTTTATTATAGATTTCACAAGGCTTAGCTTGTGAATTCCAAGTGCCCTTCTCTTTAGTCGCCTTCTTTGGGCAGCGGGTCTTTGTGTGCCTCTTCTTGCCACAACCATAGCATGTGGCGTCCTTCAAGTCCTTGCATACATGAGTCTTGTGATCTGTCTTCCTACAGATGCCACACCTCGTGATCTGCTTTTGGATACATTTTCCGAAGTGCTTCTTCCCGCAGGTTTTAGATTTGGGTTTTGCCTTCTTTGGCTTGGACTGGTTATAGCTTGAACCGGTCTTACCCTTTTTATAACCCTTATTTGAGTATCATCGCACCTTCGCTTATGATCCTTCAACACACGGCCCACAGCGTTGTTTACGGCTATATTTATCATAGCCTGCAACTCGGTGCTTGTTGAATTCAGTCTCACATCATCATTTTGATCAACTGGATGATTGTGAGCTTCAGAGGAGTCAGCCATTGCAAAGTTTTGAAGTCTACTAACTAAGTAGTAATAATTTATTTTATTATATAGAGAATTGTCGAACTTGATAATTAATTAGCCATGGTGCGAACAAACCATTTAGGCCAATAGATAGTATAAGATTTATTTGATTATGTTTTGCCTAGGTTTTTAAATAAACCATCTTTGGCGTTCACACAGAATCTAATCCTTCTTATTAGACAGGGGATATAAGTCACAACTGTTAATGTCGTACAGACACTTTATACAGCACAAAGACTTGTTTCAAAGGATTCTTTTGATGGCACAAAGCCTTGTCACAAGGACAATCTAAAACATAATCAATGATTCCTTTGGATCGGAAAATTTCATAACTCATTACCTTTTGACAAGGAGTTATGAATAACTATCTTTATCATGAATACATCTTTGCCCGTAGGCATACATCTTAAAAGGATGTTTTGACATATACATCATGCTCGACGATTATTAGCCATGATTCATTCTTGATCATTTAGGCTAAATAAGGGGTTTGGAAAATTCCCAATATAAGGATGACAAATGTGATTTTATCGCATCACTGTTGTCAGGAGTGTTAACATGTTTATCAAGGAATTGAATCCCTTTTAAACAGGTTTTACCATCATAGCTAGGTCTTTACTGACATTCAAGCTAGGTTATACCTTTTAATATTCTTTTTAATATATTCACTGGCAGAACAGGAATGATATTTATTTTATTCAGGATTTTCGTTATAATTATCCTAAATTTATTTAAAATATAACTATGGCACAAAAGGCCTAGTCACGTAGTGTGACACCTGTGTCACCGCGACCATCAAACAAAAACCAAGCCGATGAGATATTGTATTTCATACTTGGGATCTTGTATAAATATGTGTATCTTTTGCACATATCAATTCTTGTTCAATTTCAAACTTTATGTCGCTTTCTGGAGAATTATACGCAAACTGGTGCGTAAACGTACTCAGTTTAAATGCGACAAATACTCCGGAACATCAACATATACTTAACATACCTTAAATAACCTTCACATAACTTAGAAATAAGTTTTGAAGGCTTTGGTATGGCAAAAACAAGTTAATTCGCTTACAGGGACTAAACTTGACAAACTGCGAAAGTATGCCAATTTGAACTGTAACGAACTTTCTGGAACATGTCCATAAGTTAAACATACCCTAAATATCCTTTACATAGCTTAGAAATAGGCTTTGAGGGGTTTGGTATGCTAAAATAAACTTTTGGATCATTCATGGGCTAAAAGCGTCAAAAAGTGCACAAGTTTGCACTTTCGCGCATAACTTACGTTCTGAATACATCCGGACATCCAAAAATTTATGTAAGCACTAAAATAATTTATTTTCTTGTTTGGCATGAGAAAAATCCATTCGTCACGTCATTTGGATCGTTTTTCGCGCTTATGCGCATTCCGTCGTAATTAACCGAACATCGCATTCGTACGGCCAAACGAACCAACACCCGACATATTTTTGAGCATATTTCATGTCCACAATGTTTAGGCATCATTTTAGGGCCTTAAAGTTGGCTTTACGGGCCTTAGAAGTGTCGGAAATGGCTTAAACATGCAACAGGGACCAAAACTGCCATTTCTGAAAAATTGTGCAGATCAGGCATGCCCAGGCGGCCCGCCTGAGTTTGGTGCATATCCTGACGCGGGCCGCGTGGCCCTTACAGAAGCAGAAACATGTTTTCTTGGCTGAACTTGGCCTTTCAAACACTCCAAAGGGCAATGCCCTTTCACAATCTGTAGAGTTAGGGTCAATTTGAGCCATCACAACTTTGCGACAAGTATACGCATAAGATCGTGGCACGATATTCAAGAAACAATCCTAACGGCTTTACTTTTCCTATAAATACCCCCCCCCTTTTGGTTAAAATCTCGCAAAATCTGATCTAAAGCTCTAAGTTGAGGCCTTCGCTTCATACCTGAGCTCCTGGATCGAGATTAGCTTTCGGGGACCCTTCGTAAGTGTTCTTTCGTTCTTTATTCGCTTTTCGAGTCCGAAAGTCAGCGTTTTGTTTGACTTTCTGCGTTGACCAGCCTATGGTCAACACGAAGTTCATTGGAACTTCATAACGTGAGCGTGATCACGATGGTTATAGTCCATGGCGACTATACCTACTGATTACCACGTTATCTAGGCTCAGTGACGAGTCGTAGTTTCGGCCAAAATGCGCGTTCTTGCGTATTTTGTAACCAAACTACTCGTGAGCATCAAAACCGTTTGTTTTGATGCCAAACCTGTTTTCTAAACTTAGTTAAGCCTGTTCTAACATGCTTAGCTCGTCACTTTTAGTATAGTGCTTATATAGGGTCGTAAGGTAAGCGATCTAAACCATCGCTTATACTTTCGAACCCGACCCATTTGGTCGATCATTAGGTTCCAAACGCGTTATACGCGAACGACGCGTTAAGGTAGCATAAGCTACCTAAACGGGTCATAATGGGTCGCAAGCACTTAGGTTAGGTTTCATTTTAGTATGTAGGCTTTGTTAGACCATATTACACGAGTCTCCATACTCGTTTGGTTTACGAACCCGCATACTATCCGATCCTTCCGATTTTGGTTCGGTATATTAACATAGCTACCTATTAGGTGCTGTTTGATATTCCGTGATCTCTAGCATTATTTGGTTACTACACAAGAACTACAAAGCAATCTCAGGTGAGTACATTGAACCCCTCTTTTACTGTTTTCCAAACTGTTTTGGGGTGAAACGCATGTGCCTACTTGTTACTTTCATGCTTTCCGGTTTTCACATCATATACTTGCTATGTTCGATAGTACATATATAGTACATGATTTCATTGTGTCTATGCTATGTATGTCCATTGTGTGCATACTTAGTACATCTCTTTACAATACATCTCATGCTACGTATGTCCGTTGTGTGCATACTTAGTACATCACTTTACAATACATTTCATGCTATGTATGCCCATTGTGTGCGTACTTAGTACATTGCCTTACATTACATGCTATGTATGCCCATTGTGTGCGTACTTAGTACATTGTTTTACATTGCATTTCTGTTGCATATGCTCATCCAGCATATGAACACATTATACTACATTTTGAACCGTTGTAACCATTTGACTATGTGAACCGTCTTAACCCTTCGATTATATGAACCGTTTGTAACCATTGAACCGTGTAAACCAGTTGTATCCGTTGACATGATTTACATTTGACAATAGACATTTGACTATACATAAACATGTCCACAATTGTTAAACATTTCATCTTGATGGTTTGGTTTGAGTAAGTGATTAAGTAACGAGGCGTGTGTAATATGATACAAGCATGGTGGATACGCCGCTGGTACTTCCTATATATAAGTGTTTGTATGGTATTACATATCGTAGCGTTATTTGAATCATTTCAATTTGAGACATATGACATTTTATACAAATAACACACTTTTCACGAGACACTGTTTTACAAACGACTTATCTTATACAAACTCATTTTACATGGTTATCCGTTTAACCATACAGTGTTCTCTTATTTATACATATCATCTGATCTTATCGTTTTTCAAATGATTTACAAGACAAAGCAAATTACAAGGTTCATGACTAAACATTTTCTCAAACATAAGTCATGAATTTCGTTTTCACAAAACCAATGTATCTCATAGGCATTTTTAAGCTGACGTACCTATTTTCACATGTGTTTTCAGGAGATGATGCATAGGACTTATCAAGACATACTTAGGCGGACCTGTGCCTTAGTGACTTAAAATGAGACAAGAGCTAGTTAAATTATGTTATGTACTCTTTGGTTCTTGTATAAAACAATGTAAACTTTCATGTTTGATTAATAAAACGAAACTTCAATTGCCATGGATTTGAAACAATTGATTCTGTTACAACACTCCCCGACGTTTCCGCCACGTTTTGTATATTCTACGTGGTCGGGGTGACACGTAGACAAGTTTAATTTATAACCAGGATTATCACAGAATCGAGGTATTAGGGTCTGAATCCAAGTTCATTATCTTTTCTAGACAGTGAGTTGCAGACTTCTACTGTCTCTTAGTCCCAGAGGATGTTAATTATTACCCGTAGGCACTTCATCCTCAAAGGATGGTTATATAATTACAGGGAATTTAAATTATCCCAATTTTAAAGATGGCCTGTGTGATTTGTACTGCATCACAATTTTCCCAACATGCTAACATACTTACAGATGTTAACAATATTTTGGAATCTTTTGGATAGATTCTACCGTCTTGGCCATGTCTACAATGACACGTGGCTAGGTTTTACCCCTAAGATTCTCTTTTAATATTAAACGCAGAACAATCCTAAGTTGAGATGTTAATTATGGATCTGAATCTAATTATGGAGATACCATCTTGGCCTTGTCTTCAAATGACACATGGCTAGGTCTTGTCCCTTTTTAGATTTTGCCATTTTATAATAATAATGGTAGATCTTATAATAGGAACGTTATTTTAAATCTAACTGTTCCCTTAAATTTAAACAAATACATGGTTGCCCTAAACGGGACTTCTACAAAAATGACTTGCCCAACAGGGGCTAATCAGAAAATAACAAAGGAACAAATCAAGGACCAATTAAAACGAATTGGGATTAGTCCTAAGTTCTTGTCTAGACTCTAGAATGTGCAATTGTGTAACTGAGATTAAACACAAAAGGCTAGTGTTTAATTCACTCAGTGTTGGCTCTGATACCAACCTGTCACACCCCTAATTTCCACGTGTCACCGGTGGGCCCGGTGGGGGTATAGTGACGTAATTGATATCATCATGGTCAAACAACACAATTTATATGCACAGCGGAAGCAAAAGATAAATATATTACAATCCGGTAAAAAGTAATATCCAAGTATTACAAACGAGAGTAAAAGATCCACAGGCGGATCACAAATAAAATATAACATTGTTCAACAAACTTCAGGCATCTAAGCTTGCGAGACTTCTATTTGATGCTAGGAGAAACCAGCCTATTACGCGTAGTACCTGCACTTAGTCTTTTTTGGGAAAATACGTCAGTTTTCACTGGTAAATACAATTTAACTGACTCATTTTGAAAATGGTTTAAAAATTGATTTGAGTGCAAACGGCACAAAACATTTTATAACTTGGGATAATTATTTACTTAATAATCTTGTAAAAGAATTACATGTCTGTTATGCGTTCAGTTGCCCGGGTCGTGCCGGGTTAAAGATTAATAGACACACCACTTAATATAATTCCGCCGCGAGACTTCTCTCGACCGACGATTATACTTTATTGAAATGCACTACGGGTGTACGCCTACACCCGTGTGCTAAGGTCGTGGCCATTCTTTGAATGATGCCAAGGATATCCAGGACATGGTCATTAAGCCCCCAAAGGCGTTAAACAAACAAAACAGCATTTTCAAACGGGTTAATTTGACAACACTTAACCACCGACCGGTTAAGGTCAATTCTCCGACCAAGCGGTATTTTATATACCGTACCCCAAGCCCGTATAGGGAAAATAAGTTAAACGTATTTACCTGAGCAAATTTATACAATTTATCCCAGCCGTATACCACCAAGCAAGTACAGATAGCTTTTACTGGGCTCCTAAATCTGGAACGAAGGTTTTTAATAACCTATTAGAATCCTAACGGGTCTTTTAATTTGGCCTAAGCCTAGACCGGTTAGTTCTTAAATGAAGATTACGATTTAAACGCGCGATAAGGCGAAGACCATTTTAGAATGTGGTTTTGACCCAACAAGCTTGCATACTTGTTTAATATGGGTAACTTAATCACATTCTGGATTTTGAGACTGAAATGATATGGTTTGACCCGTTTCGGCTAAAATGGGTAAACTAGTTACCTGCGCCGATCCGAACGCATAAAGTGCCTAACGAGAAACCATAAGAGTCATATACAAGTTTCCTAAGTTAATATGCCTTAAACATGTTGTGATATCAGAATGATACCTTCCATTATGCCCCAATTGGTTTTAAACCCAATTTACGCCTCATAAGGGCATTTTGGTCATTTTAAAGGGTGTAAAAGGGGTTTAAATAGCATTCTGAGTTGCAGGTCTGAATAAATCAGTAAACCTACTCATTTTACCAAGTTACAACAGTAGGGTATTAGTCCTATGTGAAATTTATCAATCTTAATCATTCTAGACACCGTAGGGGCGTTTTGGTAATTTCGCTTAGGCCTAAAAGGTCAAACTGGGAATCTGAGTTTAAATTATTTTCCTACTGTTTAAAATACGAAAATTTACTGATTACCTCAGTAAGTTTCAATCCCATATGCTTAAATAGGTTCTAGTGCATACTTATGTGCTAAAAACGCTTAAAAAGGCGATTTGGAGCCATTTCCGGGTTTTATATAGAAAGCTAATATTTTTAAAGTTCCAGAAGGTTCAAAATAATATATTTAAAATATTAGATCAGTAGAAAAAGGTTTGGGGTCAATCGGATTTATAAAACTCATTTTATCGCTTAAAAGGGCAAAACCGGCATTAGCCGAATTAAGCTTAGGACACTAGGTTATGCTCAGCCTAAAATTAAACAAAAATCTTTAAAAACCCTAAAATAATATTTTAATACATTAGATATAAAGTTTTGTACAAAAATTTGGGTTTAGATAGGCTATATGCAATTTACGGCATTTAATTACTTAAGAAGCTTCTAATTACGCTAATGAGCATAACTCTTAATCTACACCTTCAACTGACCTCAAATTTTAGGTGCAAGCTTATAATTCAGTAGCTAAGGTGTCTACCCCTTCACATTTTCAAAAATCATGTTTTAGGGTCATTCGGGCATAATGGTCAACATATAGGCATTTAACGGAAACATGTATGCGAATAGGATCTCTAATGAACCAAGTTGCATAACCTCAGGGAGTTATACTAACATGAATATAGGTTCAAAAGAAGCTCCAAGGCAATCCTAAACTTGACGAAAATGGGTCAGAACTGAAAGTTAAAGCGAAAGTCAAACTATGCGACTTTCGGTTCCAAACCGGGTCTAAACAGAAAATTGTCGAGTTGAACATGTTGGAACATGTTCTTACATTATTTACCAAGTTATATTAATGATCAAACAGGTTGCATGCACCCTACATTGCTAATTATGCATTAATTCGAAAATAAGCATTCTATTGACTTTTTAAAGTAAGCTTTGACTCGACAATTAACATGGTTAGAGTGGGAATCTGGAAATACCCTTTTAAGGGTTTGTTGCCTACATAATTACCAACTCATAGGTACTTTCAATTTGAAATTTGAGTGGACAAATTAAGATTAATAACGAGGTCTACTTTAAGCTAATAAACTAAGCTAAACCGAATTAAGGAAGGTTAAGGACACTTACAAAGGTCCTAAGCACGATTAATGATCACTAAGAAGAGGTCTTCAGCTCCAGGAATCTCCAAAATTTGGGTTATGAAGGTTTCTAAGTGCAAGTCCAAGTGTTGCAACTTAGAACTCCTTATATAGCACTTTAGATGCAACAAGAACATTCCACAATAGTCTATAGATGTTCCTTGATCATTTACAAGTGTCCCTAAGCTTGAAAAACCATCAAACAAGCCCCTAGAATCGAATACAAGGCTTCTAAGTCGGTTTAACCTGCTGAACTTGCAGGTGTACATGATTTCTGCCCAGCTAAGGTCCTCGCGTAGCGCTACGACAAAAGGGTAGTTGCTCGCGCTACGCTAGCAAGTGGGTAACCAGCCAAACAAGTTTCAAACTTTGCATTTTTGGTCCCTGGTCCTTTGTAACGAGGTTTTAAGTTCCCAAATTGCATTTTTAGCCCTCTAACTTTATTTTTAAGGGCTCTAGGACTTTTACCAACTTAGTTAAGTCCTTGACTAACCTTGTTACTCATAAGGCCATAGAATTCAATGTTGACGCTTTTAACCCCTCGTACACGAATTTGATCATAACTTTCTCATACGATAACGAAACTTTATGAAATTTTTACCACATATTCTAGTGAGTATAATTTATCGTTACAAATCTTCGGATCTGCCAAAAGGTCACTCAGAGGTATACTTTGCACATGTTGACACAATTAGCCCCTGCAGTTTGTAACTCCTCACTTTCTTTCATATTTAGCTTCGTATGGTCCATGATTTATTCGTTTGAAGGTATAAACATCTTGTAGGGCTATTTTTAAATATAATTATCCATCTTTGACACTTTGGACCCTTATATTCACATAGTTTCCCCGTTTGTCAACATTAGTCCCTTTAAGGTATTCTTGCACACGTTCAGAGCTTATGACACGTGTTCATACATTATTGGACATAAATTTTCAAGGTGTTACAATTTGACTATCTCCAGAATGGTTTCTTCTGTTCATCTTCTGAACTTCCACCTGAAACAAATTCAGTTTTTGTTTTAGAATTTTTCATATTTTTATGATTTTCTGGTGGAATAAAGCCTAAATCTTTCTTTTTGTAGCTACGATTTTGGTTTGGTTTCGTTTGAGAACCCGAACCAGAATTGTAACCTTTTTTTCTTATTTAATCGTTGTTGAACTCTTGAAGTGTACTTTTTAGGTTTTTCAGTAAGATTTAAATCTTTTATTTCAGAAATATTAATTTCTGTCATTTTGAAAACCTTTTTGATCTTGTCAAAACTAACACTTCTTATTGGAAACTCTTTGTCAGAGTATAATTTGTCAGAATCATTTAAAGTGTATGCTATTCAAATGTTTCATCATCCAAATTTGCTTTTGATAATAAAAACTCTTTAATGTAAGACCGTTTAACCGACGACTTTTGACTGTTGACTGACGAATCTGACCCTCCAGACTCAGACTTTGACTCATCCTCATCAGTATCCAACACCTGATCGACCACCTTTTTTATTAACTCAGACTCATGATCAGTGTCAGACGAGGTAATCGTGACGTCAATGTTTTCTGGTAATTCATCAGTTGTGTCGGTTTTTAGCTTTATATTGACAGCTTTTTCAAGTTGGTCCTTGTTTGGTTTTCTAGGAGAATACCCTTCCCAAATTGGAGGCGGACACTTGTTATAGCTAACAGTCGGTTTCTTACCACAATCTTTCTTCTTCTTTGGCTTTTCGTCTTGAAAAGCTTCCATACCTGCAACAGTTGGGTAAATACGGTCAATGAGATAATCAGAACTAGAATAGCTTTGCAATAAACGTCTAATTCTCTGATTCTCAATCTTTTCTGTCTCCAGCTCTTGCTTCCATTTAGCATTCTCTTCGATGTAAAAGTTGATAGCTTTCTGTTTAGTCATCGTCACAGCATTCATCATCGTTAGTGCTTGTTCTCTTTCTGAATTTGTCTTTTGTAGACCAGTTACTGTTTTGTTCAATACATCATAAGATTCTTTCATGTAATTGAGGTTAAACAGCAACTGCTCTTTCTTCTTCTCAAATTCAGCAATTATTTCGTCTTTTGCTGCACATCCTTTGCAAGTTTCCAAACATTTCTCGCAAGGCTTTACAACTTCAACAATCTTTTCAATCTCGATTGTCTTCACCACTTCTATCACTTTTTCTATCTCTATCACCTTCTCAGCTTCAGACTTCTTTTCTTCATTCACCTGCTCAGTCTTATCATTCTCCTCAGTAACACTTTCAGTCTTCATTTCCATTTGCTCTTTTGTAGCTCTTTTTGCCTTCAGCTTTTCCATGCGATCTGCAAAATATAAATGAAAACTTTCAGGAGAAAGATAATTTTTAGCAATATTGATATGTTTCTCTTCCTCATCATCACTGCTACTATCAACTGGTGACTGATCAAACTGTACACATTTTTCGGATTCAGCATCTGATAAACCAGAATCTGACGGTGTTTAATCAAATACAACTTCTTTTTCTGAAGTAACATCATTCTGAACACTCTTATTTGAACTTTGTGAACTTTCATCAGCACTTTCTAAACTTTCATCAGACGTAACAGACTGTTCCTCCACACTTTCTACAGTCACACCAATAGACTTTATCCAGGTGGTAAACATGTCAGGTTCTCTGACAATCTTGGCAATGAAAGCTTTAAACTCTCCCTTTTCATCAACAAACATATCCCAGCTGAAACCTTCAGGTAGTTGTTCATCATCTTGATCAACTAAACATGCTTTGCTATCAGGGGATATGTAGTTGCTCCAGTTGAAATCTACTAAACTTGCTCTCTTCGAATCCTCAATTTTCCTACCATGAGCCATCTGTGAGTCTTGTGATTGACCAACCTGCTGATAAATGGCTTTCCTGTAGTAGTCGTCTTTTCCGAACGGATTCTGAGCACCATTAGCTTCCCTGTTCTTACATTCTCGCTTGAAATGGCCTTTCTCCCTGCATCAAAAACAAGTAACTTTAGATTTATCAAAACCTAAAGTAGATACATGAGCATCAAGAAAGTCATTTCTCCCAGTAATTGTTTTGAACTTTTCAGCACGTCTGAGTACACTTGCAAGACACCATTTGATATCCATTAATTCCATCTCTTCGGTATCTATTTGGTCATAATCCTCTTTGGTGAGCATAGGATTCCCAATCCGATCGGCTACAAGACCCTCATATGAAAGCAATACAGAACCAAGTAGAGCCATGTGGTCTTTAGCAGTTTCCTCCGAAAAACTTTGACCTTCTGGAAGATTTAGAGCTATGTTGCACTGAATCACATAACCATTTCTTGACTTTGTGCCTTAAAACTGAAAGCTTGTGTTTGACTCTTTAGGATTGACACTTGGAAATGATGAGAATCCGCTGTTGCTTTTGTTTGAACCCTGATCAGCTTTTTCTGATGAATCTCCAGCACTGAATGCAGTTTGGATTTTCGGACTTCTCTCAGATTCTGGAACTGGAATACTACCCTTATAGTACATCTTCACGTCCTGTTGACCACTCGGACTGTTCATCCTAGCGATCTTCTGTTGTTCCAAATCCTGACTCTCGATTTTCTCAATGAACTGAGATATAGTCAACCCATCATAAACACCCGTGTTTTTCAAAATCATCAAATACGTTCCCCATTCTTTCTGTGGTAACGCATCAGCCAACTTGTCCACCCACTCTTCCCGATCTTTTGTAATACTCAACATTGACATAGATCGCACTAAGTGATAGTAACGTTCAATCAGCTTCTTTGTGTCTTCACCCGGTAAACTGTTGAACAGGTCAAACTCTTTCTTAAGCAGTGCCTTCTTGCTTTTTATCATGTTCTCGCTACCCTCAAATTTTACTTTAAGTGCATCCCAGATCGACTTTGCAGTTTTGTCGTGCTGTAGCAGAATGAATATGTCTTCTTTTATGGCTTGCTGAAGCAGACTGATCATCATTTTCTCAGCTTTGTACATAACCCGTTCCTGATCTGTGAATTCTGATAACTCTTTAAGAACCTGCAAATCTATCCGAGGCAGCACATATTTCTTCAGTATGCATTCCCACGATCTAAGATGGTTTGCCTGAACCCAGTTCTCAAACCTATCTTTCCACCCGTAGTATTCTTCGATACTCATCAATTTCGGGGGCTTTTAGGTGGTTCCTGTCTCGTTTTCTAAATTCATAGCTTGGGCAATAACAGCTGGACTAGACGGTGTTGCAAACGCGTTATAAAACTCAGTATCCATGATGACTTAGCACGTTTTTTTAAATTTTGTGACAAATAAGCGAAACTAGAATGATCACAAAAGCGAAACTAGGGTTTGTCCGTATAAGCGTAACTATGATGTTCAGAAGAGCGAAACTATGATGTTCAGAAGAGCGGAACTACTGATGTCCTTCGGAGCGAAACTATTGATGTACACTAAAAGCGAAACCCCAGACTAGTCCTTTGGAGCGAAACCATGGTGACACAAGAGCGGAACCTTCATGCAATTTGGAGCGAAACCTATGATCTTTGGTTACAAAAGCGAAACTAGTTGTTCAAATAAGCGAAACTACACAGTGTCCGAATAAGCGAAGCCTAGTCCGAATGTCATTTGATCCATTTTTAGTCCGTATTTAGGTTCGAAACTTTCCAGGGTTTGTTAATGTCCAAATATCTATAATCTGTGACTTGAGCGAATTTCGACCGGTAAATTTTCCTGAATTGACAAAAGAAGGTGTAGAAACAAGAAATAATGATGAAATCCAGCTAATCTCTACAGAACTCCTCCTCCCAAGCTTTGATACCACTTGTAGGATCGTGTTCTGACCCGATTGAGTCGTTCAGAGGCGTTCAACTACGTTTCAGGTGCGGAATTACAAGAAACGAAGGTAGAAACAGCTGAATCTTCACTAAAACTGCTAATTGTATTGATTAACAATCGATTACACGCAGTTCTTCACACAGGCAGCACTTCGGCGTGGAATACAAGGAGATGCTCATGGTTTCGCTCGAATGGACTGCTATATATAGGCCCAGTGGTTTCACTTATATGGACATGTCCATATAAGCGAAACTTCATATGTCACATAAGCGAAACTACATGCTTTGACCATATGAGCGAAACTTCCCTACTAAACACATAAAATCTCCAGTTTTCTCGTAAAACGCGCCCTAATCTATACAATACAATGTATGACTCGATCCAAGACGAAGTCGACAGATGTAGTGTACGAACACAAAGAAACTCAAAGCATGTCACACCCCTAATTTCCACGTGTCACCGGTGGGCCCGGTGGGGGAGTATCATGACGTAGTTGATATCATCATAGTCAAACAACACAAAATATAATGCACAGCGGAAGCCATAAAAATAGATTTATTTCAACCATATAAAATGTAATATCCAGTATCACATAGTAGCTGAAATAGATCCATAGGCGGATCAAATATAAAAAGGAAAATTGTTCAACAGATGAATGGCATCCCAAGCTTGCGAGACTCTAACGATGCTAAGGAGTAGCCAGCCTATTACGTGTAGAACCTGCACTTAATCTTTTTGGGGAAAATACGTCAGTTTACACTGGTAAATACAATTTAACTGACTCATTTTGAAAATGTTGTAAATATTGATTTAAATGCACATGGCACAAAACTTTTTATAACTTGGGATAATTAATAAATTTTAATCTTGTAAAAGAATTACATGTCTGTTATGCGTTCAGTCGCCCGGTTCGTGTCGGGTTTAAGGTTAATAGACACACCACATAGTATAAATCCGCGGCGGGAAACCAACGGTTATACCTTAATAAATATGGACACATTGTCGGGTGTACGCCTACACCCGCGTGTCAAGGTCGTGGCCATTTCGTAAAATGATGCCAAGGATATCCGGGACATGGTCATTAAACTCCCAAAGGCGTAAAACAAACAAAACTAAATTTTAAACGGGTCACATTGATAATACCTAACTACTAATGAGTTAGGGTCAATTGCCCGACCAAGCAGTATTTTATATACCGTACCCCAAGCCCGTATAAGGGAAAATAAGTTAAAAGTATTTACCTGAGTAAGTATAAACCACAATAAGCAAATGCAAGTGTCTTTTACTGGTCTCCTATTCTGGAACGAAGTTTTATAATAACCTATTAGAATCCTAACGGGTCTTTTAACATAGCCTAAGCTTAGACCGGTTAGTTTCAAAGAATAAATATGGTTTAATTGCATGGAAGGCGAAAACCGGGAGGGAATGTGATTTAGGCCCAAAAAGTTTGGAGACTTGTATAATATGGATAAATTGATCACATTCTGGATTTTGAGACAAAGATGATATGGTTTGACCCGTTTCGGCTATTATGCGTAAACTAGTTACATAAGCCGATCCGAACACGAAAATGCGTAACGGGTAACCATATAAATCATATACAAGTTTCCTGAGATTATATGCACCAAATATGTTGTGATATCAGCAAAATATGTCCTATTATGCCCCAAATGATTTTAAACTCAAATTACGCCTCATAAGGGCATTTTAGTCATTTAAAAGGGTATAAAAGAGTTAGACGAGCAATCTGAGTTACATAACTGAATAAATCAGTAATTATACTTAGTTTATCATGTTATAACAGTAGGGTATCATATATATGTGAATTTTATTAATTATACCCATCTTATGCACCGAAAGGGCATTTTGGTAATTTCACATAGGCCTAAAAGGTCAAAACTGGAAATCTGAGTTTCAATCTTTAGTTTACTGTTATAATATAGAATTTTACTAAATATATCAGTAGGTATTGACTCTTATACATATAAACTAGTTTTGACATAGACTATGTCGTAAAAATGCCTAAAAAGGCGATTTGGAGCCATTTTCCGGGTTTTAAAAGAAAAGCTGATATTTTTATGATTCCAGAAGGCTCAAAATAATACATTTATCATAATAAATCTGTAGAAGAAGGTTTGAGGTCAAAAGGATTTATAAAACTCATTTTATAGCCCAAAAGGGCAAAACCGGCATTAGCCGAATTAAGTTTAGAACACTAAGTTATACTCAGCCTAAAATTGAATAAAAATCTTTAAAAATCCCAAAATATTATTTTATAACAGTAGGTATAAAGTTTTGTATAAAAATTTGGGTTTAGATAGGCTATATGCAATTTATGCTATTTAATTACTAAGAAAGCTCCTAATTACGCTAATGAGCATAACTTTAATTCTAGACCTCAATCTGATGTCAAACTTCGGTTCCAAGTTTATAATTCAGTAACTAAGATGTTTACCCTTTCATATTTTCAAAAATCACGTTTTATGAATATTTGGGCATAATGGTCAACATATGGGCATTTAACGGAAATTTGCATAATAGTTAGACAACTAGTGAACTAAGCCGTATAATCACAGAGGGTTATACTAAAATGTTACTAGGTCCAAAAGAAGCTCTAAGGCAATCTTAAACTTGACTAAACAGGTCAGAATTGAAAGTCAAAGCGAAAGTCAAACTATGCGACTTTCGGTTCCAAACTAGGTCTAAACAGAAAATTATCGAGTTGAACATGTTGGAACATGTTCTTACATTAGTTATCAAGTTATATTAATGATTAAACAGGTTGCATGTATCCTACATTGCTAATTATGCGCTAATTTGGATTTAAGCATTCTGTTGACTTTTTAAAGTGTACTTTGACTCGACAATTAACATGGTTAGAGTGGGAATCTGATAATACCCTTTTAAGGGTTTGTTACCCACATAGTTACCTACTTATAGGTATTTTTAATTCGAGATATTACTGAGTAATTATGAACTAATCTCGAAGTCAAACCTTAATTACGACGGTTTGACTTTTAGCTAAATAATTAAGCTAAAAGGGATTAAAAAGGATTAAGGACACTTACAAAGGTCCTAATTAGGGTTAGAGACTTAATGAGAACTTGTTGCTGTCCAGAAAAGCTCCAGAGAAGTCTTGAACCAAAGTCCCAAGTGAGCAAGTGAATATGGTTGTAGGATCGTGAAACGACCTGATGAGTCGGTCAGAAGAGTGCTCAGACCGAATCAGAGGCGGAATTCATTGATTCGGTCTTCGTTCAGCTTGGATTCACTATAAATTGTCTTGTTTATTGATCTTGTAACAGATTACAGTACAAAGACACTTACAGCACCCCGGCGTCGGAAACTACAACATTACAACTGAATCCGTTTGAAGTCTATATATAGGAGATGACCTTGACCGTTTGAAGGTGACACACCACTCTTCAAACGGTCACCCCTTCAAACGAAAGGGCTTCAAACGACCATAGCATCTCAAACGACCTACAACTTCAAACGGTTACATATGTTTCAAATAAAAGTCAACATTTAATTCCAGTTCATGATCATTCCATCTACACGTGCATGTTGTAGTAGATGATGTCAACTTGATGATGTCACATATATGATTTCATCATCATATATGATGACATCACTCTTGTTCAGCAATGCAACGAACCCGAGACTCGACATAAGACGAAGACGACAGATGACTGCACCAACAGACTCCCCCTCAGATGTTGACGAGTCTTAAATGTCGAGTCTTCGCATCTTCAGTCTTTATCAGTCTCTTTTCTTTCTTAACATATACCAGGATCTTCTCTTTGGCTCTAGCCTCATCAGACTCCCCCTTTCATCATGATGGGATCGCTATCTGGAATTTGCTATCACCTTGAGATCAAATCCTAGCTTTATCTCTGTTTAAGCTCATCTCAGGTTCTGATGTATCTCCTGACTTTCTGTAGCATCAGGATCAGAAACCTACACAACTCAAACACTCTATTACAAACCAACAAAGATGTGATTCAACTTAATGAATCAACTAAACATTCGAGAATTTTTCACATTTAAAATTTATCAAAATTTGAAACATTTCAAACTCTGATTCAACATTTTAAAACACTTAACCAAACCATCTGTTCATCATGTTTAGCCTTTGAGATTTTGAATATCAGCTCTCCAACATCAGTTGTCGAAAATCTTTTTGGATTTTTCATACTATGAAACATAAAGTTGAAACAGAATTTTAGAAGCATAAATGAAATATGTACAAACAATATTTTTGCGAGTTCGTGCAAGAGGATCATATCAGCTGCCGACTAGACACTAGCACCGTTAAGCTGTTATTTCATTTTAAGCTTTTAAACAGTTCACATAGATTGCCGATATTCTGATCCATTTAAATTCTCACAAAATTTTCAACCTGTTAGGGATACTGAATTAGTGTTTTAGTACTTAAACATCTACATGTGTCCCACCTCAGTATATACTCCCGTATCCAGACCCCAATATTCAGTCTTACAGGTGAGTATACCACAGCTGATATCTGTTAAGGGGTAGATGCGAGGGCCATGAGAGCTCAGGTTGATACTTCCGTATACGCAGAGAGATGACGGCTTCGACTTTAAGGTGTGTCCCCTTTAGAGGATCTTTTATTTACAACAGCAGCGACTATCAATTTTATTGTTTCATCAGCATGCTGAGGGGGAGCTTATATTTCAAAGCTTTTTGCAGAAAGTATTATCCGGGGACTAGGTCAGTACTTCCATACAGCAGAAGTCCCGGGATAATACCCCGGATATCACTGAGCATAAAGACCTAGTATCTCAGAATACGGGACCCTTCAAACAGGATTTCAGGGGTTACCTATATATCCTGGAGGTGTTCCCCACGTAAACACAAGTGAAATTTATGTTTATATCCCAAACTGATCTACTAATTCTGTGAAAACCTATCGGCACATCTTTAGCGAGACTGCTTAATTGCATTTATCCATTACAAATCTTTAGCGTACTGCGCCAGTCTAGCTGATGTACTATCATGTCCCCTATTCGCACCAAAACTCATTTTTAATTTTTCGATGTTTTTGACATTTTCAAATTTTCTATTTTTTTTTAAATTTTACTCCCCCTAAAATCAAAATATGTTTCAATTTTGATTTCCTGGGAAAATTTGAAACAAACTGTACAAAATTTGACAACTTGATGAGAATTGCATCAATTCTCCATCCACATGGCATAAACAATCAGAACTCCCCCTCACAACAAACTATTTTCCCATTGTGATTTCAAAACACTTAAGTTTGTTTTAATCAAAATGGTTTTTCCGGAAAAATTAGTTTGTTTACCAAACATTTGTAGGTTCGGGGTTACTTCATCACCTTGTTTTCTTCATACACATGACAGATTTAACAACTTCAGTTTTAGATCTCAAACACCATTTGTAGAAAATCAAGTACAACTTAATGTCCCTGATTTACCACATGTAAAACGAAAAAATCACCAGAGTGAAATTTCTCAAGAAATGTGCCGATTCATGTTCCACGCTTACCAACCTGGGAACTCCGGCAAGTCAGGTTTTTCTATTTAAACAGATTCACCCAAGCCTGACGGTCCTTGGGTGATTTCGAATTCTTGTTCAACAATGGTGGAAAGTTTGCATCATCCATTGTTAAACCCGAATTCTCCTTTTTTACCTCGACCAATGGCTCCTCTGGCTTTGACGAACCAGAATCATTGCCTGCACATGGCTTGTCTGACTTTGATGAGCCAGATTCATCGCCGAGAACTTTCTTTTTCTTCTTTCTCTCTTCTGTCCTCAGATTTGTATCCGATGAGTTCGTCTTGCTTGACTTTGCAATCGAGGGGGTTGATTCATCAGAACTCTTATTTTTACCAACAGATGAACCCGAGGACAAAATCTTTTCGAGATACTCTCTCGCCTTCTTCCTCTTCTTTCTCAGTCTGTCTTTCTGCCCCTGTGAAAGTTTAACTTTCTTTTCTTGAATTGTCTGTTCTTGAACTTTAGGTTTTAGAACCTTCTGTTCATGGGGCTTGACTTTGACTGGAATCTTTTCCAATTTCTGAGACTTAGCCCTCAATCTTTCATTCGATCTCCTTGGGCAATCTCTGACAATGTAACCTCTAATTTGACAGTTAAAGCATCTTCTCGTCTCATAACTCCAACTCTGGTAGTTAACAGCAATGTGTCCTTGATAACCGCATCGGTAACACACTCTGTTATCGTACCAATCACCATTTTCAGTTCAAATACTCAGATCAAAGCATTGTTTGGCTTGGTGATATTCCTTTCTCCTGTTGATTGCTGGATTTGACTTTTCAGCACTGTGGTTCGACCTGCACCACTTATTACCAACAATTTTTGAGTTTTCATTTTTCAATTTTTGTGATTTTTGATTTTGATTGGATGATCGATCTGATGAGCTTTTATTATCTTTTTGAACAATTTTCAAATTTTTAATTTTTTGTTTCTGTTCCACTTTCTTCTTCAAAGGTTTTTGCTTAGAGCATTCTCCCTTTTCAGTCGATTGTAGAACAGTTTTCTGAAAATTTTCTTTTAATTTCAAAAACAATTTTTGTTTTTCAATTTTGTCATCTTCATCATCAGATTTCTCATCACAATCTTCAACTTTGACATTATCAAAGTTTGTGACATCGTCACTTATTGGAACTGAATTGATTGGTTTTGGACAGGGAAAATTCAAACTGTCTGATGCAGTCACAAAACCTTTCAATTTCTTCTCAAGTTCATCAATCTTGTTTCTTGAATTCTCAGCTTCATGTTCAAGCTGAGATATTCTTTCAAGATGAGACTTGATTGCCTTTTCATTCTCATTTTTCATGTTTTCAGAACAGACTTTACATTTTCCAAAACATTTATCTGTTCTTGAAATTTCGTTTCATTTGCTTTTAGATTCTTGTTTTCCAGCTTAATCCAGAAATCCTCATCTTCTGAAGATTTCTTTTTTGCTTTCAAACTCTTTTTCTAACTCTTTGATTTTCTTTTGAGCACATTCACCTTCTTTTTCCAATTTTATAATTTTCTGAAGATGGGAATTTATCAATTTTTGCTTTTCGATGTTATTTTTGCTAAACACATCTCTCCCATCTTCAAGAATTTTTAATTGACTTTGAAATTCTTTCTGAGATTTTAATTTTCAATTTCATGGCCTTTAATCTTTTCTTCAAAAACTTTTGTCTTTTCTTTCAACTTCTTGTTTTCAAATGTCAAACTGTTCAAATTACTTAACAGTTTGTCATTTTCAGCTTTTAGTTTCTCACAATTTCCCTGCAAAACCAGAATTTGTTTTTCATTAGTTTGCTTCTCATCGCTCAACTTCTTGACTTCCGATGTCAAACTTTCCGCATCCTTCAAGAGTTTGTCATTGTCAGTCTTAAAGTTGTCACATTTAGAGCACACTGATTCTTAACTTGAAAATCCAAGCTTCACAGATTCTTCATTCTTTGTAACTTGCTCTGTCTTCATCTTGTATGTTCCTGCACAAAAAAGTTTAATGAAATCAAAAGGATTCATACTTTCATCAATATAACATTTCCTTTTAATATCATATTTCAGAATACTCTTTGTTGCAAGACACACACGAATTCTTTTATCAATTTCAGTAAGTACATCCAATTCCAATTCTTGTAAATTCCTTTCCATTTCGTTCAAAAATTCCTTCTTTTTCTTATTTTCCTTACGAAACTCTGCATTAACCTCATTAAAGAACTGTTTTGGATAAAGTTCTTGAAAAAGATCTTTCTTTTTTAGCTCAACCAAGAATTCATCCCACTTAGCAGGTAATGCATTTGTCAATTTCGATATCTGTTCATCATTTGATATTCTAATACCCTTATTCCTCAAATTGTCCATTAAAATTTTAAACCGTATTTCCAACTCCTCCAACGTTTCATCCTTTTGACACATGAAATGTTCAAAACTTTTAACCCAAATGTCCGTACTCACATTTCTATAATTGGTATCCACAGTTCTCATATACCAACTATTTAGACATTCCAGATTTTTGTTTTCATTTTCATCAAAAACTGTTTCCATTTTTACTCACACACTGTTCAAACACCTTTAACACGTTCACGGCTCAAAACAAACTTACTATACAACCCAAAAAAAAAACTTCAACTAACCCGGCAAACAAATAATGATTTGGCCGATTATGATTACATGCAATTGCAAATCTCAAACCCACTAAGCTGACACCTTTCAAAGTATCAAGATAATATGATTGGGCCGCTGATATGGACCAATTACATGAGCTGAACACTTTCAAGTTAATTGTTTTCTATATCACGTGGCCGATAATAATAATACCCACTGATTGATGATTGGGCCAATTGGGTTAGTGGGTCGGCATTTTTTATTGTTCAACACAAACAAGATAGTTTGATTGTGCCGAGAATTTTTGCTTTAAACGTTGATTAGGCCAAACAATCCACCAACACTTTCAATTAATCTTGTGAATATGCCAACCGACAATACTTATGACTAGTTAACTCTCATTGGGCCGCATATAAAACTCACGTGGGCTCACACAAACAATGTTAATTCTGAATCAATAATTGGACCACAAAAGTGAGTTGTTATAATATGATAGGGCCGGCTAAAATCACTTAACCAACAACTGATTGAGCCGCTAAGATTTGTCACATGTAATCCTCGAGCAGTGCAAATACATGAACCAACAACCTTTATCTTGAGCCAACACAATCACATGCACATTTATGAAATCACATGCAATCCTGACAAATCACATAAATCGATGAACCTTTTCAAACGGTTTACACACTTCGAAGTATTTTTCAAACGGTGTGTCGGTTTTCAAACGATGTGTCGGTTTCAAACGGTGCACTTCAAACGGGATACAAATTTCAAACGGAAACCATGTCTCAAACGATACTTTTCAAATGGGATGGTCACTTCAAACGATATTTCAAACGATAAGGCGGTTTTCAAACTGAAAGGCCAAGATTCGTTCAAACGGAACCCAGTTTTCAAGTCATTTTTACCCGTTTTACGTCGAGTTTTGATCTGATATTTTCAATGGTTGATTAAAACACTGTTATGTATATTATATGTGAAAATCAGCTGTTTTTAACCATGAAAAGTATCAAATTTTTGAAAGAAGGTGTAGAAAATCAGAATTTGCTAGAGAAAACGAGCTAAACGGTAAGAACTCTTCCTCCTGAGCTCTGATACCACATGTAGGATCGTGAAACGACCTGACGAGTCGGTCAGAAGAGTGCTCAGACCGAATCAGAGGCGGAATTCATTGATTCGGTCTTCGTTCAGCTTGGATTCACTATAATTGTCTTGTTTATTGATCTTGTAATAGATTACAGTACAAAGACACTTCGACAGCACCCCGGCCTCGGAAACTAGAACATTACAACTGAATCCGTTTGAAGTCTATATATAGGAGATGACCTTGACCGTTTGAAGGTGACACACCACTCTTCAAATGGTCACCCCTTCAAACGAAAGGGCTTCAAACGACCATGACATCTCAAACGACCTACAACTTCAAACGGTTACATATGTTTCAAACAAAAGTCGACATTTAATTCCATTTCATGATCATTCCATCTACACGTGCATGTTGTAGTAGATGATGTCAACTTGATGATGCATATGATGATGTCACATATATGATTTCATCATCATATATGATGACATCACTCTTGTTCAGCAATGCAACAAACTCGAGACTCGACATAAGACGAAGATGACAGATGACTGCACCAACAATGGTTACAACACAAGTCCTTATATAGTGAACCATAAGGTCCAAGATCATGCCAAGCTAGCCTAGAATGGTTACAAGATCAACCCAAGTGTCCCTAATAGGCTAAATACTGCCTAGTAAGTCCCTGGTTTCGAAAACCATTCATGAGAGGCGGTGCAACAGGCTGAACAGGCAGCTGTCCATTTTTTGCTGTCAGCGACTGGCTTACGGACCGTAAGCCTAAGCTCTTGCAGTCCGTATACTCCTCTTGCGGACCGTATGTTTGAATGGTTGCGGTCCATAACCGCTGATGTGTGTAAAATGCAACATATAAAACACATCAATTAAGGCATAAAACTAACCCTTTTTAAGTACTAATGTTGGAAAAAGAGTGTTTTTGTCTTCCTTTTGTATTTTCAGGATGAAATGAGCTCAAAATCACAAAAGAAGCAAAAAGACCACTAATTCTACCATAAATACAAGAAAAGGAACAAAAGTGGACTGCCCGGACCCTCAACGGCACCTCCCAAGGCAAAAAGAAGGAAACAGAGTCTGAACATGCCCCGTGTCCAGCAAACACGGGGGCGTGCCCAGGAAGCAGCAGAAAAGACAAACCAGTAGAAGCTTCCATTGCCCACCACGGGGCCGTGTCCAGCGAGCACGGGGGCGTGGTGAAAGTACAACAGGCGCATTAATTGTAATTCGCAATTACAATTAATGAAGAGAGAGAGTGTCAGGCGGGCACGGGGCCGTGTCCAGCGGACACGGGGCCGTGTCCAGCCTTCTGTTCAGCCTATAAATAGAGGAGCTTGGATTCATTCTCTCTCATCCCTTGGCACACCACCTCTCTCACACTTCATCCACCACCCACCACCACCATAACACCATCATCCACCACCATCATCCATTGTCCATCATAGAGTGTGTGAGTCGTCTCGGGATCCGAGATTGATCGTAAGAGTTCTTGACAATCAAGGCCATGTTTGCCTAAGTCTCTTACATCACTTGGTGAAGACAAGTGTTTAGTATAATACTTTTTATTTTTAATCTTTTGCACTTTTTATTTGGTTTTGTATTAATGACTTTAATAACTAGTTACTTATGTTGAAGGTGATCTTTCCTTATCGTTTGTCCGTGGTGTCTTGGCGTTATTTTACTGTCTATATAAAATAAAAGATTTTCACCATTCATATCTCCACGGTCTATATGGAGGTATGTTGGCTACCTGGTCGGGGGTTAAGGGAACGGTTTGGTAAGGGTCTTGCCCTTGTTCAGCGTTTAGAGGTCCTGCTTGGGACCTGGGTCAGATTTAGTAGGATCTCCTTCAATGCCCATAGGTATTGGATGGCGGGGATCCAAACTCTTTGACCCCCTCATAAGTTAACTACTATTAATACTATAACCCGGCTATTTAGGACTGTATCCCTGCTGACTCAGACTACTTAGCCGAGGGTAACGTCACCGCCAGAAGCGGGGCCTACCATAATTTGCATTAATAACTTAATTCATTATCTTTCAATAATCCGACCATTTAGGATTGTATCCTTGCTGACTCAAACTACTGGGTTGAGGGTAACGTCGCCTTCAAAAGAGGGGCCTACTACAATAACTAAGATAATCTCTTAAACAAGTGCAAAAGTGCGAAAATAATCAAAGGTTATACTAATACACGTGTCGGATCCAAGTGATTCATCTTGTCTATCTGTTTTTATTTTATTTTTATTTTCAGCATTTAGTTAGTTTTTATTTTTCTTAGTTTAAAACATTTTTCTAACCTTTTTGATTTGATTAGACGTTGAGGATAAACCGGTATTAAAAGCTCTTGTATCCTTGGACGACCTCGGTATCTTACCAACACTATACTACGTCCACGATGGGTGCACTTGCCCATATGTGTGTTTAGTGTTAGTAAATATCGTGTTTTATAAATTTAAAACTTGGCTAAAAGTGTAAAAAGGGCTTAAATATATATCTAAAAACATATATACACTAACACGCATCAAGTTTTTGGCGCCGTTGCCGGGGACACAAGGATTTTAAGAAAGCTTAAAATCGACGGCCTAATCAGTTTTTCAAAACCTTTTCAAAACGCGCGCATTTTTCTGCATTTTAGTTTAGTTTTTGCATTTACAGTAGCCTGAACACGGGGCCGTGCTCACTGAACACGCCCCCGTGCTGCATATTTTTAGAGTAGATACCCAGATACAGAGTTTGAACACGGGGCCGTGCTCGCTGAACACGCCCCCGTGCTCAACGTGACCAGTAACTTTAATTAAAACGCCCAGATACAGTCCCTGAACACGGGGCCGTGTTCACTCAACACGGGGCCGTGTCCAGCTTCTGTTTCCGTCTTATTTTTGTTTTCTGGTCCCGAGACTCAGTTGTGATCTGTTGAGTGATTCTTATGGATCAATACTCAAGAGGTTACAACTACACCTATGATGAGGATGATTATAGGGGTAATTATTGCACTAATTGTCGTAACGCACGCTCGGTTCAATATAATACTTCATATCAACCATCCAATTCATACAACCATTATGAGGAGCCCAGGTACGAGCCATCAACTTCATACACATCCTATGAAGACCAAAGGTATGAACCTCCTCCCTCATACTCATATTTTGATGAACCAAGGTATGAGCCATCATACTCATACTTTGAAGATTCAACATATGAGCCACCACCTTCATACTCTTATTATGAGGAACCATGGCGTGAACAACCCACCTCATATGAGTACTATGAAGAACAAAGCTTCGACCTTTATCCATCATATACTTACAATGAAGAACAATGGTGTGAACCATCTACTTCATATGAGTATTATGAGGAACCAAGGATCGAGCAACCGGATTCAAGCTTTGAGGATCCAAATTCTTTCAATCTCACCGAAGTGACCAATAGGATATTAGAACACATTAAAACTATCGAACGTTGTATAAAAGAATCTCGCGCAAGGGAAGAGGAATCCCGCGCAAGAGAAGAGCTAAAAAATGATAATAACGTAGAGATAGTTGAAAGTGTAAAAATGGAAGAACAAGAAAGTGAAAAACCGACACATGAGTTAAACAACGAAAATGGTGAGTCCGATAATGTTAAAATTCAAGAAGAGTCTAATTTCGAAGAAATTAACCTCTTGTCACCTACTTTCGAAAACCATTGTTTAATAACCCCTCATGCTAAGTTTTTAAAAGAGTTAAACACTAGTGCTAAAATCAAAGACTTAGTAAGCGTTAAGTTAACTAATGATCAAACCTCGCTAATAAAAGAAGACCCTTTTGAAATTAACATCACACCGGTTCCATGTTTCTTTCAAAATTCATTTATTAGTAATATAACCATCGATAAGGATCTTTGCGTTAACATAATGCCTAACTATATTTTTGAAAAATTAAGTATTAGTGATTTTACTCCACTTCAAATACCCATTTTTCTATCCGATCGGAAAGTAATAAAATCAATCGGTGTAGTTGAGGATGTTTTGGTTCAAACAAATCAAATGGTAATCCCAACCGACTTTGTCATCCTCGATGACACTCCTCTAGTCTTGGGAAAACCTTTTGTACAAACTCATAAAGCTTTGAAAAACCGGAAATTCAACAATCTACCTCTTCAATTAGGGGCATTCAAAAGGAGCATAGATCTTGAGCGCTCAATGAAATATCCTTTTGGCAACAATGACCCCCTAATTGAAGATGAAGCTGAACCACCCGATACAACCAACGAAGAGGACCACTTTGTCGAAGAAGAGATAGCCATAGAACAAACTTTTAAGGTTCTTGATCTAAAGGAGCCACAAAATAAGGTGTCTTCTAAAGACCCACCCATTGAGCTCAAAGAACTTCCTAAAGGTTTGGAATATGCTTTTCTAGGCAAAGATGGTAGTTTACCCGTAATTATTTCATCTAAATTAAGTAATATAGAAAAAGAGAAATTAGTTAACTTACTTAAAAAACACAAAAACGCGATCGCTTGGAAGCTTGTAGATATTAAAGGAATAAGCCCTTCCATGTGTACGCACAAAATTTTAATGAATGATGACTACAAGACGGTAATTCAACCACAACGAAGAGTGAACCCCAATGTTCAAGAAGTGGTTAAAAATGAAGTCATCAAACTACTCGACGCCGGACTAATCTACCCTATCTCCGATAGCCCGTGGGTAAGTCCAGTCCAAGTAGTCCCAAAGAAAGGAGGTATGACGGTAATAACTAACGAGAAAAATGAATTAATACCAACGAGAACCGTCACAGGATGGAGCGTCTGTATAGATTATAGGAGATTAAATGAAGCAACTAGGAAAGACCACTTTCCTTTACCCTTCATTGATCAAATGTTAGAAAGATTATCCGGTCATAAATTTTATTGTTTCTTAGATGGTTTTTCAGGTTACTTTCAAATACCGATAGCACCAGAAGACCAAGAGAAAACAACTTTCACATGTCCCTACGGAACTTTTGCATATCGACGCATGCCATTCGGTCTATGTAATGCGCCTGCAACATTCCAACGTTGTATGGTCGCCATTTTCCATGATATGATCGAAAAGACAATGGAAGTCTTCATGGATGACTTTTCCATCTTTGGAGACTCATATGACCAATGCCTCGATAATCTTGAACGAATTCTATCCCGATGTGAGGAAACTAACCTCGCCCTTAACTGGGAAAAATGCCATTTCATGGTAACAGAGGGAATAGTACTCGGTCACAAAATCTCAAGCGAAGGAATGGAAGTTGATCGAGCTAAAATAGAGACTATTTCTCGATTACCTCCTCCGTCCTCCGTGCGAGCAATCCGAAGTTTCCTAGGACATGCCGGATTTTATAGAAGGTTTATCAAAGACTTTTCAAAAATTTCAAGGCCTCTAACAAAATTACTTGAAAAAGATGCACCCTTCATCTTTGACAAGGAATGCAATCAAGCATTTCTAACCCTCAAAGAAATGCTAGTCAATGCACCTATCATGATAGCACCAGATTGGAAATTTCCTTTCGAAATCATGTGCGATGCAAGCGACTTTGCTGTTGGAGCAGTCTTGGGACAAAGAAAAGAAAAACATTTCCACCCAATTTATTATGCTAGTAAAACTCTTAATGATGCGCAAGAAAATTATACAACCACAGAAAAAGAATTACTAGCGGTGGTATTTGCTTTTGATAAATTTCGTTCTTATCTTGTTCTTTCTAAAACAGTAGTTTATACAGACCATGCAGCCATCAGGTACCTTTTCAAAAAGCAAGACGCAAAACCCCGTTTGATAAGATGGATTCTACTCCTCCAAGAATTCGACATTGAAATCAAGGACAAAAGAGGAGCAGAAAACACTGCTGCAGATCATCTCTCACGCTTAGAAGACCCAGCTTTGGAGACAACCAGGGACGAGCAAATCAACGAAAAATTTCCCACAGAATCCTTGGAAATGATAGAGAGTAGACAAGAACCATGGTATGCCGACTACGCTAATTTCTTAGCTAGCGGTGTAGTCACCAAAGGATGGCCACATCATCAAAGAAAGAAATTCTTTGCTGATGTAAAGCATTACTTTTGGGAAGACCCCTATCTTTTCAAAATGTGTGCTGACCAGCTCATCCGAAGGTGTGTCTATGGTAATGAAGCACGAAGAATTCTCCATCATTGTCACGAAGGTCCATACGGAGGACATCATGGTGCCGCAAGTACCGCACGAAAGGTATTTGATTTAGGATTTTACTGGCCGACCATTTACAAGGATGCACAAAACCTTGTAAAGACATGTGATGCATGCCAAAGATCAGGTAATATTTCTTCCAAAAACGAAATGCCTCAAAATGGCATTCTCGTCTGTGAAATCTTTGATGTGTGGGGACTCGATTTCATGGGACCTTTCCCACCTTCAAAGGGAAACAAATATATACTTGTGGCGGTCGATTACTTGTCTAAATGGGCAGAGGCCGAGGCTCTTCCAACAAACGATGGAAGGGTAGTGGTAAAATTTCTGAAAAAGTTGTTCTCTCGTTTCGGGACACCAAAGGCTTTAATAAGTGATAGAGGTACCCATTTTTGCAATCATCAACTCGAAAAAATATTAACAAGGTATGGGGTCTATCATCGGGTCTCAACAGCATATCATCCTCAAACAAATGGGCAAGCCGAAGTGACTAATCGAGGTTTAAAACGAATACTTGAAAAAACCGTAGGAATAAATAAAAAAGAATGGGCCGACAAATTAGACGACGCTTTATGGGCTTTTCGAACCGCTTATAAAACCACTATAGGCACAACCCCATATAAGCTAGTCTATGGAAAAAGTTGTCACTTGCCAGTAGAAATCGCTCACAAAGCCTACTGGGCAATAAAAAACGTAAACTTAGATTTAGAAGTTGCCGGTAAGAATAGATTTTGTCAAATAAACGAATTAGACGAACTTAGGAATTATGCATATTCTAACTCCGAAATTTATAAAGAAAGAATGAAAAATTTGCATGATAAATATATTAAATCTAATGAATTTCGGGTTGGAGACCAAGTTCTATTGTTTAATTCACGACTTCGATTATTTCCTGGTAAGTTGAAATCTAGGTGGTCAGGACCTTTTTCCGTCACCCATGTTTTTCCACACGGTGCAGTAGAAATTAAAACTCGAAATGGGACACCATTTAAAGTCAATGGCCAACGGCTGAAACTCTATTGAGGATCCATTGAGGATGAGGAAGAGGAGATCTCACTTCAGACGGTTAACGAATAAATTCGTACCCGACATGTTACAGGTAAGTGTACGTTTAAAAACCGGTAAATCATTTTTCGGAAATAAGGGGCATGCACACGAGCATAAAAAAAAAAAAAAAAAAAAATTCAAAAACTTCGCCCGGCACGAGGCCGTGTCCGCTGGACACGGGGCCGTGTCGAGGCGACTGTCGGGATAAAACCCTCTTTTCTTATCAGTTACACCATTCCACACGCCCCGTTTAGCCGAAAACTCTCTGGTTCGAGGCGATTTTCTGCAGTTTTTCTACGTCACTACCAAATCTAACAACGTCAAGGTATGATTCTATCTTCATTTGTAGTTAGATTAGTTACTTGCATGTAGTTAAAACATCAAAAATTTGGGGAAAATCTAGGGTTCTTCATGTTCATCCGGATCGAACTCAAAATTTTTGATGGAATTTGTTAGTAGTAGTTTAGATTAGTGTAGTAGAAAGTATATAGACAAGTATTGTTGATAGATTTGTCCGATTTCCAAATAAAACCCCAAACCCTTGTTCTTGAACCGAAAACCACGAAATTGAAAGGGTAAACGGTTTGTTATGGGAAAAATGACACTTAGGGTTTCATTTTCGGGGGAAACCGCTACTAGTGGGCTAAAAATTTTCAGGTTTTCGAAACCGGGACGAAAAATGGAATTTTTGGGTTACAGACGCCTGGACACGGGGCCGTGTCCGCTGAACACGGGGCCGTGTCCAGCCCACTGTTTGCAGTTTCGCTTTAATTTTCCTGGTTTCGTACTAATTTTTTATGTATTCTTTTCAGATGTCGAAATTCACAAGGTTTGGCGCAAATGAACTGGATGCTAGGGCACGGTACGAGGTTCTACAAACACGACCGGAAGAATACCCAAGGCGGGCGTGTACTGATTTGCTAACCATGGTGAACCAACTTGACCGCTTCAACAACATTGTGAGGGGCCCACTGCCCGTCGCATTGACTGCCCGACTTCGGTCGGTCCATCAATGCACGATGGAGTTCTATAGCACCTTCATTTTCAACTCGAGGCGCGAACCGTTTGATCATGACGCGGTTGAATTTCGATGTGGAGGGACCACCTATAGGACCTCCATGGCGCAGTTTGGAGCCATCACTGGGCTATACAATGATGAAGAAGCGGGAAATGAAGTGAATACAGGGGGGTTACGAGACTTGGATGCAACCGAACGCCAAGCCACATGGGCTCAAATAGGTGAAGGAATCTACAACCCGAGCAGCACAAAGAGCACCAAACTGAGGGACCCGTTATACCGCTACATCCACAGGCTCCTCACGTACTCGCTGATCCAACGCCATGACAGTAGTGGCGTTGTTGGTTTGAAAGATTTGGTTGTCCTTCACTGCATTCACAATCAGAAGCCCCTCGATGTTCCTTACTTCCTACTGCGAAACATGCACTTGAACCGCCTTGCCTCTGCTCCTACACCAATCTTCTTCGGGGGATGGGTGTACCGTCTTTTCAAGCACTTCACGAATATCCCAAGGTCCTTCGAAAGGAGTCCATGGTCGGGACGGGTCGATTATCATATTTGCCGAGCCATGAACTTGCTTTATGAAGCGGAGGACGGGACGGTGAGCTTTCAGAGGACGCAAGGCTACGCATGGAACCCGCAGGAGGCTCTAGTTCTTCATGCACCACCTCCACATTTTCAATACCCACCCCAAGGCGATCAAGGTCAATCCTCCTCTCAAGGAGGCGGTTTTCCTAACTTCCAAAGTTTACATGATCTTTTGCAGGAAAACCTTATGTGCACCAGGAACACCTACAACCTCGCCAACAACACATACCACCGGGTTGGAGCTATCGAGCGCAGTGTCAACGATATACAAGATGATATCGGTAGCATCCGGGAGTATATGGCGAGGCAAGGAGATGGAGGTGATGGTAGTGATGAAGACATGGAGTAGGAGGCTGGGAGGAACAAGGGGCTGGCTGGTGATGAGCCCACAGGTTTGAATGCCCTTCTTATCTATCAAACAATTCATGGCCTGCGTGCCATTTGTCGAACAATTTACTTTCCCGAACTACTTTTTATCTTTATTCTGTTTTTAGTTTATGTTTGGATAATGTTTAACAATGGTAATTCAGGATGATTTGTGCTTGGTTAGTTGGTATTAAGTGATTAAACAGGTGCAATGCAAGGGTTAGAGTGCTAAACATTAGCACTTGCAGCCCTAGGATGGAGAAACCGGGAGAAAACCTTATTTTTCAGGCTAACAGACTGTCCACACGGGGACGTGTCCAGCCGACACGCCCCCGTGTCCATCTCCCAGATCTGCTGTTTGGCTACTGACCTGCAATTTTTTGCCCGACACGTGGCCGTGTTCACCCAACACGCCCCCGTGTCCACCTTCTGTAAGTTTTCATTACTGGCAGTTCACCACGGGGCCGTGTCCGCTGAACACGGGGCCGTGTTCAGAATGCCAGTAACAAAAATCTTTGCTTTTTAACATACTTTTATACATTCTAATCAACCAAAAATATTGTTTTTGGACACATTGAGGACAATGTGTAATTTAAGTGTGGGGGGGATGCTAAAACCTTGAAATTTTGCAAAATCCTAAACACAAGCCTTACACAAAACTCTATTGGAACCGCTAAACACCCCAAATTTTTTCAAAAACTTTTTCATTTTTTTATTTACTTGTCTTAGTTTAAGTTGGGAAGAACAAGTTCTAAAAAGGTTATATTTTTACAAGTTTACAACCGATAGCGTCGTGATAAAAAAGGAACCAACATAAGAAAATTATGAAACGGCATAACAAGTCTAGTTTAAAATTCGATTATATATGCTTGGTCACATTTAAAAACCCATTCCCACAAAAGTGAGTTTTGAGCCTTTATTGAGCATAAAAATACACATATTTAGATTAAATGCTCATTTTTCGTTTCTTGTGTGAATAGCCGCTCGGTCCTTACAACTCTAGAACTTGCCACGACGATACATTCCCGGTCCTTACCAACTTAAACCCAAGTAAGTAAATGATGGAGGCATTAGGACTAACCATTTTTCTTTTAAAACCATTATTTTTCATTTTTTTTTTACCTACCCAAAATCCCCTAGAAAACCCCTTTTGAGCCTAAACCTTTCATTTCATTACCCCAAAAAACCATTTTTACCCACAAAAAACCTTTTTCATTTTTTCACCCTTTATTTTAGTAACAAGCTCGGTTTTTCGTCAACTTGCCCTTTCATGTGACATCAAAAAAAAAAAAACAAAAAAACAAAAAAAAAAAAACAAACAAACAAAAGCTATAAAAAGCTTGTTTGGAGAAATACTTCAAAAATAATAAGTCACTAAAAACAAGGTATTTTACGAAAACCGACGCTTGCTACGATTTTCGCCTTTTTACTAACCACTAACCAACCACCCACCTTTAAACCCAAGCCTTCACCCAAAAAGTCCTCTTGATATTTACAAAGGTAAAAAGTTAAAAAGGAGGAGGATTGATTGCTTGGCAAGCCTATGGAAATACGTAAGTTCCGTGCCGCTCTCGAGTGATTCACTAAAATATACACCTTCGGCCGAGTGTTGAGTGATCTCCCGTGAGGTATGTGAACTTGTATATAAATGGAATTTTAATAAAACATGTTATGCCCGAATAAGTAATTTATCTTGTGAAAAGTTCAAAATAAATCATAACGAATAGGATTGTAAATAACTAAAAATAAAACCTATAAAAACCTTGGATTCCCGACACTCTAGGACAAGCTAAAAAACTTCTCTTCTACCTATTCCATTTAGGAGTGTAAGCCACATTTAAAGAGTTTTGCTTGAGGACAAGCAAAAGTTCAAGTGTGGGGGTATTTGATGTGTGTAAAATGCAACACATAAAACACATCAATTAAGGCATAAAACTAACCCTTTTTAAGTACTAATGTTGGAAAAAGAGTGTTTTTGTCTTCCTTTTGTATTTTCAGGATGAAATGAGCTCAAAATCACAAAAGAAGCAAAAAGACCACTAATTCTACCATAAATACAAGAAAAGGAACAAAAGTGGACTGCCCGGACCCTCAACGGCACCTCCCAAGGCAAAAAGAAGGAAACAGAGTCTGAACACGCCCCGTGTCCAGCAAACACGGGGGCGTGCCCAGGAAGCAGCAGAAAAGACAAACCAGTAGAAGCTTCCATTGCCCACCACGGGGCCGTGTCCAGCGAGCACGGGGGCGTGGTGAAAGTACAACAGGCGCATTAATTGTAATTCGCAATTACAATTAATGAAGAGAGAGAGTGTCAGGCGGGCACGGGGCCGTGTCCAGCGGACACGGGGCCGTGTCCAGCCTTCTGTTCAGCCTATAAATAGAGGAGCTTGGATTCATTCTCTCTCATCCCTTGGCACACCACCTCTCTCACACTTCATCCACCACCCACCACCACCATAACACCATCATCCACCACCATCATCCATTGTCCATCAAAGAGTGTGTGAGTCGTCTCGGGATCCAAGATTGATCGTAAGAGTTCTTGACAATCAAGGCCATGTTTGCCTAAGTCTCTTACATCACTTGGTGAAGACAAGTGTTTAGTATAATACTTTTTATTTTTAATCTTTTGCACTTTTTATTTGGTTTTGTATTAATGACTTTAATAACTAGTTACTTATGTTGAAGGTGATCTTTCCTTATCGTTTGTCCGTGGTGTCTTGGCGTTATTTTACTGTCTATATAAAATAAAAGATTTTCACCATTCATATCTCCACGGTCTATATGGAGGTATGTTGGCTACCTGGTCGGGGGTTAAGGGAACGGTTTGGTAAGGGTCTTGCCCTTGTTCAGCGTTTAGAGGTCCTGCTTCGGACCTGGGTCAGATTTAGTAGGATCTCCTTCAATGCCCATAGGTATTGGATGGCGGGGATCCAAACTCTTTGACCCCCTCATAAGTTAACTACTATTAATACTATAACCCGGCTATTTAGGACTGTATCCCTGCTGACTCAGACTACTTAGCCGAGGGTAACGTCACCGCCAGAAGCGGGGCCTACCATAATTTGCATTAATAACTTAATTCATTATCTTTCAATAATCCGACCCTTTAGGATTGTATCCTTGCTGACTCAAACTACTGGGTTGAGGGTAACGTCGCCTTCAAAAGAGGGGCCTACTACAATAACTAAGATAATCTCTTAAACAAGTGCAAAAGTGCGAAAATAATCAAAGGTTATACTAATACACGTGTCGGATCAAAGTGATTCATCTTGTCTATCTGTTTTTATTTTATTTTTATTTTCAGCATTTAGTTAGTTTTTATTTTTCTTAGTTTAAAACATTTTTCTAACCTTTTTGATTTGATTAGACGTTGAGGATAAACCGGTATTAAAAGCTCTTGTGTCCTTGGACGACCTCGGTATCTTACCAACACTATACTACGTCCACGATGGGTGCACTTGCCCATATGTGTGTTTAGTGTTAGTAAATATCGTGTTTTATAAATTTAAAACTTGGCTAAAAGTGTAAAAAGGGCTTAAATATATATCTAAAAACATATATACACTAACACGCATCACCGCCTTTGCTGAAATCGCCTAGGTACCCATCTTACGGATCGTAAGCCTAGGGCCTTGCGGTCCGTAACCGGTGGCCAGAAGACAAAAATTTTTACAAACTTCAAGCCTTGACCATGCAACTTCGTGGACTCCGAATCTCATGCCATCTTTTCCAGTTGGGGACCAGTTTGCTCAGCCATTGCATGCTTAGCATGCTTTTACAATCCTTGGCATCTTGTAACAACTTAAAGTGACGGAAAATTTCCAAGTTTAAAACCTTGGATTCTTACAAAGGCTAAACATGTTTTATTAAGTTAGTTCCAATCTTTCTTAGACAAGATTTAATCAGGATTTTAGTAGTAATATCCTTAATGACCCAATTTCCATATAAAAGATGGAATTTTATTTATTTAGGAACACCGGTTAATATATAACAGATGTTTGTCAAACAATTTAAGGATCTTGGGATTTTATAATTTGGGTCGTTCAGAGGTATTTTAATAACATGTCGCCCTTGGGTCGTTCAGAGGTATTTTAATAACATGACGCCCTTTTCAAAACCTACCATACATCTTTATTTGATCCGGGTTCCTGACACGTTTGTCCCTCATGACACGTGTCTTCATTTTATTGGGTACGATTTTTCGAGGTGTTACAAAGCAGTGGATATCATAGTGGTTATCAAAGTGGATCGTCATCAAATTCAAGCCAGTCTGATGCAAAGAACTTGTTTCATTGCAACATCGCTCTAGACATGAAGAATGCTCAGAATTTCAGCGAGGAGTCGGTAAAGCAGCAGATGGTTTTCCTAGCATCGGTCTTAGAATCTTATGAAAGTCTTGTGGCTGGGAAGATTGGCAACACAAACCTAACAAAAGAGGATTATGATCAAATAGATCCTGAAGAAATGGAATTAATTGACATAAGGTGGTGTATGGCCAGTGCTGTTCGTCGAGCTCAGCGTTCATGGAAATAACCGGCAGAAAGTCAATTGGTGGACCATCTACCAAGTTGGGGTTTGATAAGTCCAAAGTGACATGCTTCAAGTGTAAGTAGAAAGGTCACTTCAAGCGTGAATGTAGAAACGCGTATGCTGATGAGTCTGAAAACCCATTCAGGGAAGATTACTACAAGAAGGCAATATATCATCAAAATAAATCGGAGCCGCCAAGAATGAAGCAGATAGAAGAGAACAAAGAGAAATCTAGAGCTCTTGCGGTGATTTATGATGATGAGGGTTATGACTGGAGTGAACTGCTACCGGAGGAAGATGCAGTTGGTTACGCTTTCATGGCAAAGAATGAACCTGTTCCGTGGAAAGACAACAGAAATGAAGAATAGAAATACAATTACAGAAGGTTGTTGGCCACAAACAGAATGATCAGGATTTCTGGTATCTTTTCGGAAGCAAAGAGAGCAAATAGATGGGATCCAGATAGAGAGTGTTATCTTGACCCTTATGGTAACATTGCTATTGATCATAACACTCTTGATCTAGAGGCCATAATCAAAGAGTTAAAAGATGAAGATGATTATTAGCAGAACAAATGGTGGGGAACTGGATACAAGAAAGAGAAAGAAGAGAAAGAGATGTCAAAGAAAGTTGATACTGGGATCATTAACACTACTCAGGAGTTGACTGCTGAAAATCTTGGAAAAATGGCTGACAAGGTGCTGGCAGCTAAGGCGATTGAGGTAGATTCTAAATCCGTCTCTGAGTCTAAAAGCCAGGTCAGTTCAAACACGTCAACGTCTGAATCAGGTAAGAAAGTCAATGGGGATGTTGATTGCAAAAATTGCATCAAAGAATGCAAATTTTGTAATACGATCACGTATCTCAACGGTAAGAAGGTTGAAGATCTGACAGCTAAGGTCAGAAACGTTGAGAATCAAATTCTTGATCGTGACAAGATGGTTAAAGCTTCAACTGAACGGATAAAAGAATTAACTAACAAAATTGAAAACGATAAAACTGATCATGAAAGAATTAGAAAAGAAAATGAAAAGTTAGTTCATGAAAACCGTCAAGTCACTGAAAAATTTGAGAAGCTTAAATCCACAATGAAAGATAATGATGATCGAAACGGTAAAACTTATAAAGAAAATGTTCAACTAAAAGCCGTGCTTAGGGTAAAAGAAGAATCAATCAACCAACAACTGGATGAAATCGTTAATTTGAAACTTAAAATTCAAGAGGCTGAAATTGAAAATGAGCGAATCCAATTGAAGCTTAATAATTACAACTCCGCAAGTTTTGTTTTGCAACACATTGTTCCAAAACCCATCGGGAAAAACAAAGCTGGCGAAGATGTTTATTCTGATGGAACTGGGGTGGGTTTTCATAAAGTTCCACCTCCGATTTTGGAAAATTATACGAAAAAGCAATCTGGGTTGGTTGAAATCGAAGAAGAAAATGAAGTTAAACTTCCTTAGAACATTGATGTTACTTTTTCTACATCATCTGATGATAGTGTTCAGACAGAGATTGTTAAGAGTACAGCTAAAAGTGTGTTGATGTCTGATTCAGCTGAAGATGATGTATGTTTTTTGGATAAATACATTCCGAAACAAAAGTCCAAAAACAACTTAAATGATGAACCTACTCTTGTCATGTACAAGATGTCGGGATCTGATAAGTTGTATTCGGATTCAGAGTTTCCAATTGAGAATGTGAATGTGAAAAAGTTAACAAATGTTTTCAAGTTGGTTGAAGTTGAATTGTCAGAAGTGAACAGTCTGAGTCAAACAAAGAGACAAATGAATTTTGAAAAAGATAAATCATACTACAGGAAATTTGCTGTTCCACCGCGTTTTTATAATAACAAGAATAGAAACAATTGGTCGGGTGGTTATCAGGGTGGTAAGAATTATCAGAGAAGAAATGTTCAAAACAAGAGGTTTGTTGAGAAGAAAAAGTTTGTTAACAGTTCGAGTTCACTTGCTGATGAAGAGAAAGAAATTTTTTCAAAGTCGAATGAAGAATTCTTTGAGAAGAGAGCTTCACAGGCTCAGTCTGAAGGCACGAGTCGGGTAGTTGATACTCGAACATGCTTCAGATGTAATCAAGTTGGTCACATTGCACGAAAGTGTACCAACGTGAAGCCTAAGACTGAAACTGTGAAGATTCAAAAGAAGAAAATTGACGAGAAGGGTAAAACATCAATGGTTGTTGAGAGAAAGAGTGTGAAAAATGACAACACCAAAGTGAAAAATGAACCTGTAAAGAAAGTGGTAACTAAAAATGAAAAATTTTACAAACGGGTTGCATTATCTCAACAAGTTTGGAAGCCTAAAACTGAGAAAAACATTTCACCTTCTGAGGATTCAATTTCAATTGATTATGATGCAAATTTTCCACCTCTGAAGGCTGAAAACTTTAAAATTCAAGTTGCGAGAGTTAAAAATGTCAAGGTTACACCCAAGACTGATGAGGCTTGGGTGGACACCATGTTTGACTAAGCAGTTTGACCGGAGCTTCCTTGATCGCGAAGCATGAATCGGCATCTTTATTGAAGTGTTTGAATCATGTTGTTATATGTGCAGGATTTTCCGAGATTGGTCTCACGCTGGATTATGGACAGTGGAGCGTCTCGACATATGACAGGGAAGACTGCATTGTTATATGATGTGAAGAATATCAATGGAGGTTATGTTGGTTTTGCGGGAAATCAAGGAGGAAGGATTATTGGTGAAGGAACGTTATCCAACGGGATTGTGACGTTTGAGAGAGTTAACTACCTTGCTGAGCTGGAGAACAATCCGCTGAGTATCTCGCAGATCTGTGACAGGATGTATACCACTCACATCACTGACAAAGAATGTTTGATCTTGAAACCAGGATTTGTTATCCCTGAGGAATGGATTATCATGAGGGCACCGAGAGTTAATGATCTGTACGTGTTGGATATGACCGTAGCTACTACAACCACGGGTCAAGCTCATTGTTTCGTGTCCAGAGCAACTGAAAAAGAATCGAGATTGTGGCACCGGGAGATCGGACATATACATCTTAGAAAAATGAATCACTTGCTACACAATGATTTGGTTACAGGAGTTCATGTCAAAGGTTTTCATCTAGAAGGGGAGTGCATTAGCTGTGTTAAAGGCAAGCAGAAGAAAAAGTCACACCCTACAAAGCAAGTCAATTCAGTCTCAAGACCCCTAGAGAGACTTCACATGGATTTGTTTGGTCCAGTGAATGTCAAGAGTATTACGGGAGACAAATATTGTCTTGTGGTTACTGATGATCATTCCAGATTTTCGTGGGTTTCTTTCTTGAAGACGAAAGACGAAACGTTTGACAATTTGATGGCGTTGTTCAAGAAGATTGAGAATCTCTACCAAAGGCGTATCAAAAGAATTCGAAGTGATAATGGTACTGAATTCAAGAACAGCAAGATGGAAGAATTTTGTGATGAAAGAGGTATTTTGCATGAATTTAGTGCTCCGTACACTCCGCAGCAGAATGGAGTCGCAGAATGCAAAAACCGGACACTAATCGAGACGGCCAGAACGATGCTCGCAGATTCAAAGTTGCCGATTAATTTTTGGGCTGAAGCTGTTTCCGCCGCATGCTATACGCTCAACAGAGTTCTCACTGTCAAAAAGTTCAACAAAACATGCTTTGAGCTAATCAATAACCGCAAACCGAATTTGAAGTATCTTGAACCGTTCGGGTCACCATGTACTGTTCTAGAGCCTTATGGAAAGTTTGGTCCGAAGTGCATTGAGGGTATATTTGTTGGTTATTCAAGTCCTTCGCGACGTGTCTTCGTTCCAAGTGAAAGCGGATTATTGAAGCTGCGAATGTTGAATGTCAAGGTTATACTATGTTGCCAAAAAATCCAGGAGATTGATGGCGATATCATTATGACAAGTTGTGGGAATCGTTTGACATGAGAGAAGATTCAGAAGAAGAAGAAGATTTCTTTGATGAGTTGGATATTTTGCGTGAGTACGAGTCACAGCAAAGGTTCCCAGCTGAGTATTCAAGGCGACCACGGGAAACTTCAAATGACGATGAAGCAGGTCCGAGTAATGCTGGTGAATACGATGATGTCCAACAGAATGATGTTGCTCAAGATAATCAGTCAGTTGAAAATGATAATCAAAATCTAAGAACATGCCGATATTTGATCATGGAGATTCAGATTCTGAAGGGGAGCAGATTCAGGATTTAAGTCACACAAACCAAATGAGTGAACAAGGTGCAAATCAAAATGTTACTAATCTGGAAGGCGATGTGGATGTTCCAAGCGAAGTAATGCCGCGAACTCTTTCATATCATCCAGAGGAGTTGATCATAGGAGAATTGCAAGCAGGCGTTCGCACGAGACGTCAAATAGACCAGGGCCTAACATGTTTTTATTCTATAGTAGCACCTTTACAAACTGAATTTTCATTAAGCTGTTTTATCTCGCAGATCGGACCGAGAACTTACAAAGAGGCGCTTACTGAAGACTCTTGGGTCATTGCGATGCAAGAAGAGTTAAGTCAGTTTGAAAAGTTAGGAGTGTGGAAGCTAGTGGATTTGCCAGATGGTCATAGGAAAATCAATACAAAATGGGTATTTAAATGTAAGAGAGACGACAGAGGAGTTGTTGTAAGGAACAAAGCTCGACTTGTTGTTCAGGGCTTTAGTCAACAGGAGGGGATTGATTTTACTGAAGTTTATGCTCCTGTGGCACGACTAGAGGCAATCAGAATTTTTCTTGCATTTGCGTCTTGGAAGAACTTCAAAGTATATCAGTTGGATGTAAAATCGGCGTTTCTTTATGGGAAGGTTAAAGAGGAGGTTTATGTCGGTCAGCCGCCGGGCTTCACCAATCCAATCCACAAAAACAAGGTCTACTTATTGGACAAAGCGCTGTATGGTTTACACCAGGCCCCGAGAGCTTGGTACGAGACTTTGTCTCAACACCTACTAGCCAACAGTTTCATACGTGGAAAAGTGGATGCCACTCTCTTCACTAAAGAGGTCGACGGACATCTTCTGATAGTTCAGATTTATGTGGATGATATAATCTTTGGGTCGACAAATGAGAATCTATGCAAAGATTTCGAACAGGTGATGAAGCAAAAATTCGAAATGTCATCAATGGGGGAGATGAAATTCTTTCTGGGTCTACAAGTTGAACAACTACCATTCACCAGACGAAGTACGTGCATGATATTCTGGAGAAATTTGGAATGTCAGGTTCTACTCCAGCTGCTACCCCACTTGCAACAAATCATGGGATTCACCCAGATCTCACCGGAGACAGGGCTGATGAAACGTTCTACCGTTCCATGATAGGTTCTTTGATGTACCTAACTGCTTCACGTCCTGATATCATGTACCCAACGTGCCTCGCAGCAAGATATCAATCTAACCCGAGAGCTTCGCACATGATTATTGTGAAGAGGATATTACGCTACCTGAAAGGAACTCCTTCATTGGGGTTGTGGTATCCTAGGAAAGGCGACTTTACGCACGAAGGGTATTCCGATTCGGATTTTGGATGCTGCAAAGTCAATTCAAAATCAACAACTGCAGGATGCCAGTTCTTTGGACCTAGATTGGTTACCTGGCAGTGTAAGAAACAAACGTCTGTGGCGTTATCTACATGTGAAGCGGAGTACGTTTCTGCTAGCAGTTGCTGCTCTCAGATCCTGTGGATACAGCAACAGATGCGCGACTACGGTTTGCAGTTTCTTAACACACCTCTTTTTGTTGATAATGAGGCCGCAATAAATATAACAAAGAATCCAGTACATCACGCTAAAACTAAACATATAGAAATTCGTCATCACTTTATTCGCGACTGTTTCGAGAAAAAGTTGATACGAATTGAGAAAATCCACACTGACGAACAGAAAGCTGATTTACATACCAAAGCTTTTGATAAAAATTGGTTTCAATATTTGTTAAAACTGAATGGTATGAAGCTTCTTTCGGTGTCCGATGGCATAATTGGCGTTGATGAGAGTACTGTTGCAGATGAAGATGAGAAACAATCTGCAATGGTTTGTCGATTTTTTACTTGTTTTGGTATTTTGGGGGAGTAGATGTATATAGTTTATTTTCAGAAAATACAAAAACAATAAAAAATGCAAAAATACAAAAACATGATAAAATTTCAAAATCCAAAAACATTATAAAATTGAAAAAGAGCTTGTGTAAAAAGGTAAAATGATAGTACATCGGCTAGACAATTACAGTATGCTAAAGAATTGTAAAGTTTAAATGAGTTAAACAGTCTCACTAATGTTGTGTCGATAGATTTTCGCACATTTAGTAGATTTATTCGGGATATAATCCTAAAATATCAAACTTGCGTAATTCGTGGGGAACACTACTTGGATATATAGGTAACCCCTGAAATCTCGTTTGAAAGGTCCCATATTCTGAGATACTAGGTCTTTATACTCAGTGATATCTGGGGTATTATTCCGGGACTTCTGCTGAATGGAAGTTCTGACCTAGTCCCTGAATAATACTTTCCGCATTGCTTGAAATATAGCAACCACCCTCAGCATAAAAAACGATGAAACATTGCAAAATGCTAATCGTGTGCTGTTGTAACTAAAAGATCCTCTAAAGGGGACACACCTAACAGAAGTATCGGAAGTATCGACCTGAGCTCTCACGGCCCTCGCATTTAACCCCTAACAGATATCATCTGTGGTATACTCACCTGTAAGACTAAATATCTGGGATTCTGGATACGGGAGTATATTTAAGAGGTGGGACACATGAATGAGCTAAGTTCATAAGACATCTAAATCGTATCCTGAATAGATTGAAATCTGTGTGAGAATTTAAGATGGATCAGTATATCGACAATCGAGGTGAATTGTTTAAGTCTGAGTATGAATTGAAGCTTAACGGTACTTGTAATTTGTCGGAAAAGCTGATATGATTCCCTGACACGCTTACCAAAAATAAGTTTGTAAATAGTTTACTTTGTTTAATTTCTGCAATTTAAGTTTCTGTATTTCATTTTTAGTTTAGAACACTTTGTTAAAATCCAAAAAGATTTTATTTCTGCTTTATTTTTGACAAACCAAAGTGGAGAGTTAATCGTTGGATTCTCGAAGATTGAAGTAGATGCAGGAAAAGTTCTGAGCTGTAGAATGAGGAGAGCTTACTTTGTTAGAGTTTGAGTATTTTGCAAGTTAAAAAAAGTTCATTAGTTTGATGCTTGTTATATTTTTCAGAAAATGTTTGAAAATGTTTTACAAAATCAGTCTGTATTGTCAAAAGATCAACCAAGGTCATTAAATTGGACTTGGTAGATTAATTGAGTAATCAGGGTCATTAACTTGGACCTGAATACTTAATTGGATTTTTAGTACTGATAGATTGTATGATTTTGTGAAGAGATAAGTTTGTAATGATTGATGTTTGAGACACAGGTTTTGGACTTCATCATTCCCACGGAAGCTAATTGTTAAAGCTTGAACCAGATCAAGGCCTCAGATTCTAGCATACTGAGAGGGGGAGTCTGTGAAAGGGGGAGTCTGGAACAACAGTCAAAGGGATGTTTGAAGATGGAGCTAGAAAGTGAACCTGAACCTGTGAAGATAGAGTTTTTACAATGAAAAGACAGAGTTGGAGAAAAGACCAAGACTAAAGACTCGGAGCTGAAGACTTCGTCAACATCCAAGGGGGAGTCTGTTGGTGCATGGAATGTCTGTTGACTACGTTTGTATTGAGTCTTAGGTCAAGATAGGTTAGATTGGAGCTTGAAAGTCAAAATAGGGTTTAACTTGTTAATTTCGCTCATATGTACATGTTAGTGGAGATTTCACTTTTAGGGTTAGTTAGGGGTTTCGCTCTTAGGTAATCTAGTAATTTCGCTGATATGATCACATGGTGATTTCGCTTATATGGTCACCATATGAGCGAAATCAGGCACATTATAAATACCCTATCATGTGATCTCATTTGTAACTTGGAGCGAAATCTTGTCATATGCTAGGTGACGAAACTCTGTCAAAATCAATTCAGAAAGCATAAATAGAGAAGGAATTAAAGAGGAAAAGCTGTTGTTACTTTGTGTACATTGATTCCGCCTTTATACGCAAATATGAACTGCCTTAACTGACTTTTCGGGTCATAGAACGGTCCAACAGGTTGTAAATGTGAAAAAAATAACCTTTTTAGAACTTGTTATTCCCAACATAAACCAACACAAGTAAAAAAATGAAAAGTTTTTTTTTTTGAAAAAAATTGGGGTGTTTAGCGGTTGCAATATAGTTTTGTATAAGGCTTGTAATTAAGACTTGCAAAATTCAAGGTTTTAGCATCCCCCCCACACTTAAATTACACATTGTCCTCAATGTGTCCCAGAAATAAGTTTTTAGGTTGATTGAATGTGTAAAAAGGTGTGTTAAAAACAAAAATTTATGTTACTGGGTATCTGGACACGGGCCCGTGGTGACCGGACACGGCCCCATGTTCAGACTTCCAGTATCATAAAGTAACAGAAGGCTGGGCACGGGGGCGTGTTCAGGGAACACGCCCCGCATCCAGTTACCTGAACTGGGCGTTTTTCTGCAGATCAGTGAGCATGGGGCGTGTTGGCTGAGCACGACCCGTGCTGAATTTGCTGTAATGAAGAAAAACTGTCGGGAGGCTCTGTTTTTGTGCATGGGGTGTTGGTTCAAGTTTCCCTTAGTATCCTTCACCATCTCGAGTGTGTTTTATTCCTGAAAATTAAAACTAAACTAGAAAGCATAAAGGTTAGTCTAAACTAAGCAAGGATAGTTCCGCGGAATGCCTCCGTGGTGCGCCACGTTTATAAGGGTCCCTGGCTAGACCCAAAGCCAGTCATATGTTACCCAAGTGGGATGGTTTGCATCCCATGTTGTACCGTCGGAGAGCATCATCCAAACTTGAGTCTATGACTTTCATGTAATTGACCGGGTCGTCGACTTCTACTCTCCTCCCAACCCCAAACCTCATTTCCTTATCCCCAACCCTCAATGTTAGTGTCCCACCATTCATGTCTACCATTGTGTGGGCCGTAGCTAGGAATGGCCTTCCTAAGATTAGTGGTACTTCGGTATCTTCCTCCATATCTAGTATAAGAAAGTCGGCCAGGAAAACAAAGTCTCTGACTGTCACACCCCCAAAATCCACCTGCGGATAACACCCGCTTCGAGGGCGTGACCGACCAGGATCCAGCCACCAATCATACTGAATGATTAAATTTAATATCCAAATAGTGCTTACTAACCATACGATTAGCAAGTGTTAAGTTTAGAGTTCAATGTTTTAAGTTTAGAGTAAAAAGTAGCGGAAGCATAAATAAACAGTTTTAAACAATGTTCATAAGGTAAGCATGATAAATGCCCAACACACGGGCAGACGACCACTACACATCCCAAGCAGCTGCTCCAGTCACTGGCCACCTGCAAAGCATGCAGTAAGGGGTCAACAATAATGCTGAGTGAGTTCACTAGTTGTCCAGTTTTAATTCCAAAAACTTGTTTCACCAGTTAATTTATCCGTTTATACATGCCATGGGGAGCTACCCCAAAAGTTAGCGACTAAACTGTTTTTCCAATACCGAACACTAGGTAACCGTTTGCGTTTCCGCAGGATGCCCCGATGTCAATGTTCTATCATCATTGACGGATGCCTGAGTACATTAGTTCACGACCGATCCCATACCATGGCACGGTGTGAGGTTGGTAAAACCTAAATAGCGCTATCAACTAATAACCCGTTCGCCTGGCCCCGGCGACTAATCGGTATTATGTAGTCGGGACTTGAGTGATAGAGTTGTGTTTAGTGCCGTTTGATTGCATTCCGTATAAACAGTAATTAAAAAGGTTTCCCAATACAAGGGAAGAGAAAGTAAGTTTGTTCCCAGTAACTAGGGAAGGAAAGTGAATGGTATCCCCTTTACAAGGGGATAGGGTTGTTTTCGTCTCGTGTCCCAAACCACCGGGACGCATGCTTTTAAGTTGTGAACTCACCTTGGGTTGCTCGGTAGATTATTTTACCCGGTCAAGTATGTTGGTCACCACGTCCTAGCATGGTACCAAGTATGGGTCAAGTTGGGTACAAATAAACACATAGCGAACACGTACGGCAAACACATATAGCAAACACGTATAACATGCGTAACAACAAACAGTTGGGTTATTGGGTCAGCCCTAAACATACAATCAGCAGCAACAACACGTAGCCCAGTCATCAGAAAGCCCAACAGTCAAAGCCCAATAACACCAAAATAGCCCAGTCGAGACAAGGGTGGTTGGACTCGCAACCGAGGTTACGACTCGCAACCGAGGTCTCGGTTCATCACGTTTTGGTTACGAGTCGCAACAAGAGGTTACGACTCGCAACTAGCGGTTCCGACTTAGCAGCAGTGGTTACGACTCGCAACCGGATTCGATACGCGTTGATTGCGACTCGCAACCGAGAGATCTCGACAAGACTTGATGTGGTCTCGAGTCGCAACCAAAGGTTACGACTCGCAACCGTGATTACGTGCAGCAAATCTTCTAGAACCTGCAATGTACTGACCAATAGAATTGCATTTTCATGTAACAGTGTACTATGCCCACTAAACATGTTTTCTTGTCTAAAATGTGCACAAAACAGATCAAACAAAGCATATTTGAAATATTTAAGCAACCTTCAAAGTGTTCTTCATTTATCATCAACCACATTCAAACACATTCATCAATAAACAACCCAAAATTTATGTATAAACCCTCTAACCAAACCCTTAATATCATTCGGATAACAAAAACCATTCAACCTAAACAATATAACATATCCTTTATTAACATGATCCGAAACATATAACCATAATCGATCTAACCAAACATCTAACCAAACATTGTAACAACCGGAAAGCACTCTATTTTCTCAAACAAGAGTAACAATCAACAATATCAACTAAATAACCAATAATCATGCAAACATTTCAAGGCAATTTATCATCATTATGTAACAAAACACCTAGTGAACATAATAACACTAACCGATTCAAGTGAGACACAAAGGTGTTCAAGTTGGTGTAAGGATGAAGCCTTCGAGTGATGATTCCGAGTTCGAACCGAGGGTGCTCTTGATGTTGTTTGATCCGAGAGGGAGAAGGAAGGAGAGGAAGGTGATCTTGGTTAGGGTTTTAGGGTTTTAGTGAGAGGTAGAGAGTGTGAGAGTGTGAGAGAAAATGTTGCAAAATGGTAAAATGGTGAGGGTTGGCCGGTATATATATCGAGTGGGTCAAGGGCTCACAAATGTTGTCCTTGGTGGTCGGCCCAACCGGCCCATCTGTTACTGTTTACTCGAGACCGAGCATGGTCTCGAGTCGGGTCCGTAGTCTCGGTTCACTAGGAGTTATACACACATACATACACATATAAATATACCCATATACTTACATACACATAGCATGTAACAACGAATAGTTTCATGAATTTTTCATTTAATAAAATATACGTACACACACGTTACATCGAAAGATTGTCCGGGGAAGCCCGAGGTGTCACATTATCCCCAAGTTTTAGGAACTTTCGTCCCGAAAGTTAAGGCAGCCACTGTCAAGCTAGTGTAAGTAAAAGCGTTTCAACGGGGTGTCACATCATCCCCCGTTAGTTTGGAATTTCGTCCCGAAATTCGGTTGTAGCTTCAGTGTTGGGGTTTTCGTTTGGGAACAACTGGGGATACTTGTGCCTCATCTGGTCTTCCCGCTCCCAGGTATACTCTGGGCCACGTCGCGAGTTCCAACGGACTCGTACAAGAGGTATCTGGCTACGTTTGAGGATTTTGATCTCTCGATCCGTGATCTCAATCGGTTCCTCAGTAAAGTGTAGCTGTTCATCAATAGTTAGTTCCTTGAAAGGAATCACGAGCGTTTCATCTGACAGACACTTCTTCAGATTAGATACGTGAAATACGTTGTGTACCGCACTCAGTTCTTCAGGCAAGTTCAATCTATAAGCAACCTTACCGATTTTCTCGGTAATTTCGAATGGTCCGATATATCACGGATTAAGCTTGCCCCGTTTACCAAAGCGAACCACACCCTTCCAGGGTGAGACTTTAAGTAGAACCCGGTCGCCGACCTGGAATTCCAATGGTTTCCTATGCTTATCAGCGTAACTCTTCTGACGGTCACGAGCTGCCGCCATGCGTTGTCTGATCTGGGCAATCTTATCCGTTGTATCTACTACCATCTCTGGGCCCGTGATTTGACTATCACCGATTTCTGCCCAGCAAAGAGGTGACCGGCATTTACGACCGTACAATGCCTAAAAAGGTGCTGCCTGAATACTAGTGTGGTAGCTGTTGTTGTAGGAGAATTCTACTAGCAGTAGATGCTTCTCCCAGTTCTTGCCAAAATCGATCACACACGCTCTAAGCATGTCTTCTAGGGTTTGGATGGTGCGTTCGGACTGTCCATCCGTTTGCGGGTGATAAGCGGTGCTCATGTCCAAACGTGAGCCAAAGGATTTGTGCATAGCTTGCCACAATTCCGAAGTAAAACGAGCGTCTCGGTCGGAAATAATTGAGGTTGGCACCCCGTGCCTCGAAACTACTTCCTTTAAGTAAATCTCCGCCAAGGTAGAAAACTTGTCTGTTTCCTTAATGGCCAGAAAGTGTGCGGACTTGGTCAATCGATCTACTATTACCCAAATAGAGTCATTTCCGCGTTGAGACCTAGGTAGCCCTGTAACAAAATCCATGGAAATTTGCTCCCATTTCCATTTCGGGATTTCTGGTTGTTGGAGTAGGCCTGCTGGCTTCTGGTATTCTGTCTTGACTCTTGCGCAAGTCAAACATTTGCTGACGTATGTTGCTATGTGGGCCTTCATGCCAGGCCACCAATATGTAGTCTTCAAGTCGTGGTACATCTTGTCCGAACCAGGATGTACGGAGTAGCGGGACTTGTGGGCTTCATCCATCACGAGTTCACGTAAATCTCCATAGAGTGGAACCCAAATGCGCCCTGTTACATAGTAAGCGCCACCTTCCTTCTGTTCTAGTCGCTGCCTCGACCCTCGCAGAGACTCAGCCCTGATGTTTTCCGGTTTCAATGCTTCAACTTGAGCATTTCGGATCTGGGTAGGGAGGTTAGACTGGATGGTAAGTTGCAATGCTCGCACGCGCTTTGGTATAGTGTCCTTTCGGCTGAGGGCGTCTGCCACGACATTGGCCTTGCCCGGATGGTATTTGATGGCGCATTCGTAGTCATTCAAGAGTTCGACCCAGCGACGCTGTCGCATGTTCAATTCCTTTTGCCTAAAGATATGCTCGAGGCTCCTGTGATCGGTGTAAATAGTGCACTTGGTACCGTACAGGTAATGTCTCCAAATCTTAAGAGCAAAGATCACTGCTCCCAGTTCCAAATCATGCGTTGTGTAGTTCCTTTCGTGTGTCTTGAGTTGTCGTGAGGCGTAGGCAATAACTTTCTCGCGTTGCATTAACACGCAACCGAGCCCATGGATAGACGCATCGCAGTAAACCACAAAGTCGTCAGTGCCTTCAGGAAACGAGAGAATAGGAGCGCTACAGAGGTTATCCTTAAGCCTCTGAAAAGCCGACTCCTGAGCTTCATTCCACTTGTAAACAATGCCTTTCTGAGTAAGAGTCGTGAGGGGTTGTGCAATCTTTGAGAATCCTTCGATGAATCTGCGGTAGTATCCAGCCAATCCCAAGAATTGGCGAACTTCGGTCGGAGTCTTGGGTGTAGGCCAATTCTTTATCGAGTCGATCTTAGCGGGGTCGACGTGAATTCCGTCCTTGTTGACCACATGCCCAAGGAAATGGACCTCTCGAAGCCAAAAGTCGCACTTCGAGAACTTGGCGTATAATTGCTCATTGCGTAAGAGTTCGAGGATAAGGCGTAGGTGTCGTTCATGCTCTTCTTGACTTTTTGAGTAGATCAAGATGTCGTCGATGAATACTATCACAAACTTGTCGAGGTACGGCTTACATACGCGGTTCATAAGATCCATGAACACTGCCGGTGCGTTGGTCATTCCGAAGGGCATAACGAGAAATTCATAGTGGCCATAACGGGTCCTGAACGCAGTCTTGGAGATATCTTCGTCACGTACTCTCAACTGATGATAACCTGACCGTAGGTCGATCTTAGAATAGTAGCTCGATCCTTGCAGCTGATCGAATAGGTCGTCGATGCGCGGGAGAGGGTAACGATTCTTGATGGTAACCTTGTTCAGCTCGCGATAGTCGATGCACATTCGGAATGTGCCATCCTTCTTCTTGACAAAGAGTACAGGGGCTCCCCAGGGTGATGAACTAGGACGGATAAATCCTTTATCCAATAGTTCCTGTAGTTGCGTAGAGAGTTCCTTCAGTTCTGCAGGGGCTAGACGGTACGGTGCACGAGCTATGGGTGCTGCTCCGGGAGCTAGCTCGATTTGGAATTCGACCTGACGGTGGGGAGGGAGTCCGGGTAGTTCCTCAGGGAATACCTCGGGATAGTCTCGTACTACAGGAAAATCTTCAATCCTCTTTTCCTTTTCGTGGGTGCCTGTGACGAGTGCTAGGATGGCGGTGTGCCCTTTCTGCAAACACTTCTGGGCCTTTAAAAGCGAGATAATGCCTGTGACTTCTCCACCTTTGTTGCCTTGGACGATGAGGGGTCGGCCAGAACGACGAGGTATACGAACTGCTTTCTCTTGACAGAGGATCTCAGCGCGATGTTTGGATAACCAATCCATACCAATGACGACGTCGAAGCTTCCAAGCTTGACAGGGAAAAGATCGATACTAAACGTGTGGCCAGACAATTCTAGTGTGCAGTCGTGGATCACATGCGTGGCCTCGATGTTCCTACCATTAGCTATCTCGACGACGTGCTTAGAACTTAATAATGCAGGCGGGTGCTTAAGTTTCTTACTAATGCGAAGGGATACATAGCTGGCATCGGCACCGGAATCAAATAACACAGAAACATAACGATCATCAAGTAGGAACTTACCCGCCACGACGTTGGGATCGTTCCTTGCTTCTCCAGCTCCAATCACGAAAGCTCTTCCCCTTGCACCATTCCCAGCGTTGTTGTTTTGCTCATTGTTCCCAGCTCCCTGATTGTTGTTACGGTTCTGATTCAGTTCAGGGCAATCCTTTCGCATGTGCCCTGTTGCCCCACATTTAAAACATGCTCGGTTGTTTCCCTGCTGCTGTTGCTGTTGGGGTTGTTGCTGATTCTGCCTTGCTGGGAACTGACTTCTACAATCCTTGGCTTCGTGCCCCATCTTGTGGCATCGCTGACACTGACCCTTGTTACATGCCCCATTGTGGTGCCTGTTACACTTGTTGCACTTAGGGTAGCTTCCCCGGTAGCCACCCTGTTGCTGAGTGCCCTTGTTGTTGTCAGTTTTCCTTTGCTGGGCCGGGGCCTGAGTAGAGTTAGCATCCTTGCCCTGATTTCCATCCCACTTTCGTTTACAACTAGAAGTTCCTTCCGCAGCACTGATCCTTTTGGGCAACCTGCCCTCCTCCACAGCCTGGTTGGTGAGTTTGTGGGCAAGACGAACCACGGGCTGTATGGCAGTGAGGTTGGCCGAGGTTACGTGGCTCCTGATTTCCGGGACTAAACCCTTGATGTACAATTCGATCCTTCGGTACATAGGTCGGGACATGTTTGGACAAAGAGCAGCATAGTCGTTGGACAGCTTGGTGTAGGTCTCAATCTCTGACCCAACCATCTTGAGTTCATAGTACTCGTCCTCGAGTTTGTGGATGTCATCCCTGTGACAGTACTCTTCCTTGATCATATCCTTGAAATCTTCCCATGCAGTAGCGTTTGCAGTCTCCAAACCAAGCATTTGAATTTGCGCCTTCCACCATGAAAGTGCGCTTCCCTCAAGAGTACCAGTAGCAAACTTCACCCAATTAGCAGGGGGACACTCGCAGACAGCGAAGACAGCTTCGACCTTCTCGATCCAGTGCAGGAGACCTATGGCACCCTCAGTGCCACTGAAAGGAAGAGGCTTGCAATCCATGAAGGTCTTGAAGGTACAGACACGTGGTTGCACAGGCGCAGGCTGACCTGTTGTGAGGAGTGAAGCGAAATAGGTTTAGAGGCGAAAAGACAATGTGGCGGTAGGATCTAAACATCCTAAAACAACGAGCTTACCTATAGGGTGAGCTGCGAAAGCTGCAGCCACCGTGTTGAGCAGGTTAGTGAACTGAGCCTGAGTCATGTTGACGTTCCTCGTCCGCGTCCACTCATTGTCTTCATAACCAGAAAACATAGTATGAGTGTGGTGTCGTAACATAGCGAGAATGAGATAGAAGAGGGGAGGCGTATCTATCTAATCAGGCAAACTAGTACGTATAGTAAAGCAGAAAGCATAAGACAATTAAGCAAGTAAATATGGATCCGAGCTATGAGGTCAGATAAGTCGAGCCTTGCACTTGGAGTGTAGTGTCGTCACGAGTCACGGGTTATAGTCTGGTTTTTCTCAAAAAGATTTTCCCCTTTTTAAAACCAAGTTCACTATAACCAATGGCTCTGATACCAATCTGTCACACCCCCAAAATCCACCTGCGGATAACACCCGCTTCGAGGGCGTGACCGACCAGGATCCAGCCACCAATCATACTGAATGATTAAATTTAATATCCAAATAGTGCTTACTAACCATACGATTAGCAAGTGTTAAGTTTAGAGTTCAATGTTTTAAGTTCAGAGTAAAAAGTAGCGGAAGCATAAATAAACAGTTTTAAACAATGTTCATAAGGTAAGCATGATAAATGCCCAACACACGGGCAGACGACCACTACACATCCCAAGCAGCTGCTCCAGTCACTGGCCACCTGCAAAGCATGCAGTAAGGGGTCAACAATAATGCTGAGTGAGTTCACTAGTTGTCCAGTTTTAATTCCAAAAACTTGTTTCACCAGTTAATTTATCCGTTTATACATGCCATGGGGAGCTACCCCAAAAGTTAGCGACTAAACTGTTTTTCCAATACCGAACACTAGGTAACCGTTTGCGTTTCCGCAGGATGCCCCGATGTCAATGTTCTATCATCATTGACGGATGCCTGAGTACATCAGTTCACGACTGATCCCATACCATGGCACGGTGTGAGGTTGGTAAAACCTAAATAGCGCTATCAACTAATAACCCGTTCGCCTGGCCCCGGCGACTAATCGGTATTATGTAGTAGGGACTTGAGTGATAGAGTTGCGTTTAGTGTCGTTTGATTGCATTCCGTATAAACAGTAATTAACTAAAAGGTTTCCCAATACAAGGGAAGAGAAAGTAAGTTTGTTCCCAGTAACTAGGGAAGGAAAGTGAATGGTATCCCCTTTACAAGGGGATAGGGTTGTTTTCGTCTCGTGTCCCAAACCACCGGGACGCATGCTTTTAAGTTGTGAACTCACCTTGGGTTGCTCGGTAGATTATTTTACCCGGTCAAGTATGTTGGTCACCACGTCCTAGCATGGTTACCAAGTATGGGTCAAGTTGGGTACAAATAAACACATAGCAAACACGTACGGCAAACACATATAGCAAACACGTATAACATGCGTAACAACAAACAGTTGGGTTATTGGGTCAGCCCTAAACATACAATCAGCAGCAACAACACGTAGCCCAGTCATCAGAAAGCCCAACAGTCAAAGCCCAATAACACCAAAATAGCCCAGTCGAGAAAAGGGTGGTTGGACTCGCAACCGAGGTTACGACTCGCAACCGAGGTCTCGGTTCATCACGTTTTGGTTACGAGTCGCAACCAGAGGTTACGACTCGCAACTAGCGGTTCCGACTTAGCAGCAGTGGTTACGACTCGCAACCGGATTCGATACGCGTTGATTGCGACTCGCAACCGGGAGATCTCGACAAGACTTGATGTGGTCTCGAGTCGCAACCAAAGGTTACGACTCGCAACCGTGATTACGTGCAGCAAATCTTCTAGAACCTGCAATGTACTGACCAATAGAATTGCATTTTCATGTAACAGTGTACTATGCCCACTAAACATGTTTTCTTGTCTAAAATGTGCACAAAACAGATCAAACAAAGCATATTTGAAATATTTAAGCAACCTTCAAAGTGTTCTTCATTTATCATCAACCACATTCAAACACATTCATCAATAAACAACCCAAAATTTATGTATAAACCCTCTAACCAAACCCTTAATATCATTCGGATAACAAAAACCATTCAACCTAAACAATATAACATATCCTTTATTAACATGATCCAAAACATATAACCATAATCGATCTAACCAAACATTGTAACAACCGGAAAGCACTCTATTTTCTCAAACAAGAGTAACAATCAACAATATCAACTAAATAACCAATAATCATGCAAACATTTCAAGGCAATTTATCATCATTATGTAACAAAACACCTAGTGAACATAATAACACTAACCGATTCAAGTAAGACACAAAGGTGTTCAAGTTGGTGTAAGGATGAAGCCTTCGAGTGATGATTCCGAGTTCGAACCGAGGGTGCTCTTGATGTTGGTTGATCCGAGAGGGAGAAGGAAGGAGAGGAAGGTGATCTTGGTTAGGGTTTTAGGGTTTTAGTGAGAGGTAGAGAGTGTGAGAGTGTGAGAGAAAATGTTGCAAAATGGTAAAATGGTGAGGGTTGGCCAGTATATATATCGAGTGGGTCAAGGGCT